>NC_039481.1:11267100-11517804 GCF_003590095.1 Trichoplusia ni
AATTACTTAATTTTAGGTTCATAGTTTTCGCAATATTTTCATTTTTATTAGATAACTACACCTACCAGCTCTTCACTGGAAATAATTAAAACCTAAAACCCAAAGTTACGTCATAGGTTTGTTCAAAGTCAGATCAAGAACTATCCATCAAGCGAGAGAAACCAAACTGTACGGCAGTAACGGTTAATTTGTCATGTAGTGTGCATTCACTTAAATTTAATGTAGCTAACACAAAATTTGCAGTGGAGTTATTGCATTAGGTACATTATTATTTTCAAATCGTCAGCTACCATAGACTTCATTTATTTTGACAAGAAATAAATGAAAGCTAGTTTTGATTTAAATTTTGGATTTTATCTTTGTTTATTTACAAGATGCCTGTTTGGATCAGTTTTATATTTTTCACGATAATATTTCACAACTTTGACACAACGCCATCTAGTCTTAAAAATATCAAAATTTGTGTTCTGGGTATACAATACTATTGAAATAAACACCAGCCTATCTATGTTCTATAGACTACTAATATTATAAACGCGAAAAATTGTAAGTTAGTAAGTATGAATGTTTGTTACTTTTTCACTCAAAACAGATTTTTTTTTATATATCCCCGTGGTATCATTTCGATTGACAGAAACAGCTGGAAAGACCTTGTTTGGAAAAAAGCCTGAGATATAACTTATTCTATTATTTGGTGTTTGTAATATTTTATTAATTAGAATAGGCAACAACTTAGTGGCATTTGATTCACTATAATACAAAATATTGATATTACCTTAATGCATAACCATATCAAATGTTAAAGTGTTATCAATATCCTTGAATCATCAGTCACGTGAACAGGTACAGTATAAATTGGAACGACCATCCATTATTCGGGCCAATCAAACGTTGCACAACCGGCCACCGGTTAATTTGTCATGCCGTGTGTGCCGACCTCACGGGCATCTACTTCATTCTGAATGATTCCGGTTTTAGTGAACCACTCATTCATTATGACGTAATGATGAAACAACAACAACTGGTATAGTTGCCTGCTTTAGTTCATACAGACAGGGAATAATGTGACTTTGATCAAAAGACTCGTGTTTAGTTTGACAAAGAGTATGCTCTAACTTTTAACCCATAGGGAGGGGACACATGACTATTCCTTTTGCATATTAGACAAAGTAACTTAAGTGCATATAATTTGTATGTCTTTTATTTGTGAACATTATGCAGGTCTGGTTTCTATGAGCTATTTAGGATGGCACAGGCTTTTTAGATTAATCTGGCTCTTACTTCAGTAGTAAATCAGGTTCGGCAGAAAAGAAAAGATACTGCATTTGTTTAGTCATTATTACAGTGCGAAGTAAAGAGGCGGAAGATACGGATCAATGATATGTATACCTATTTTTCCAATTTTTAACTCCATTTACCTGAGCACTCACCGCCACAGTGGCAGACAGTAAATTCCCCGTTCTATCAAAAATACTTGATCAATATCCCCCAACGCTCCCTCTTACAAATGAATACAACAATAAATAATACATTACACCAGTTATCTATCAACATTGGCCGGATGAAGCGAATAAGCGATAGATTGGATAAATTCAGAGAGCGATACAAACATGTTTTATTGATAAGACGCGAGCTCTTAAAAGATTTATAGGGAAGGGAATATGCGGTACATTGATTGTACCTGGTCTGTGTTTTGGATCGGAAACTTGACTTGTTCTTGTTGTAGCAGAATGGGGAGTCTTGCTTTTCTCTTTATTTAAGGTTGAAGTGAAGTTGTGTAACGAGATTCAACTTTTTCTCAACAGTAACAAACGAAATCCAAGCGAAGAACAAATTTTACATCGAGTTTATGAACAAAAATAGATTACCTGATGTCTAATTTCGAGGTGTACTGTAATTTTGTTCTTATTCTACCGATCTGGTTGAGGAATACAGGGAAATGATAATATATCTTAGAAGTCTTTGAAGCCACCTGTTACATTAGCAGAAGTCCATAGACGATATTGTTAGAACCTTGTTGAACCGTTTCATGCAGATGGCGGTCTGGGTATTAAAGTATCAACCATGATAATGTCGGCGATCAAACTGTAGGAAATTCACTATTAATCTATTACTATAGTTCGAGCTAAGCTTGTTTATTAATCAGGCTCCGATAAATGGGAATTAGCACGCCCTGTTTTGCGAGGAAAATTTGTATAGCAAGCGAGATTCACGAAGCAATTTTTCAATCTACTTTTAAAAGTTGAATAGATGTGTTTGTTTTTTTTTTTAACATTAATCCCTTTTTGGGACAAACAAAAGTGTAATAAACTATGTTCAAGTCAGGTGCCGATAATACAACTACTTACATAGATGTGACTTGTATAAGCCGACACACCGGCGCATCCTATGCATCTAGGCTCAAATCCGGTGAAACTAACAAACCTTTGCTAGCTACCACTATTTTAGGTGTCTTCCATAAGAGGTGATAATTTAATATCGAATGATATTCATTTTCATTTGCAGCTTTTGGGTCCGCTATGGTATACGGGTTGAAGATATGTGACAAACGGAGTTAAACTAACTGCGACTAAAATATCCCTTACAATTTAAAAAAACCAGTCATTCATCTCACTATCACATAGTACTGTGGTCATATGAAACTGACCTATAGATCACTATAGCACTTCCATGAATGAAATTTAATAGGTGTGGCTTAAACAGAGAAATAAGTGAAAAAAGAATCGAAGCTTGCCACTAGCCGTTGACTCCTACTATCATCAGTATTGCAAGTCGAATGAAATGGGAATAGTTTTCGTAAAATGTTTTTTTATCCACTAAGAATGGTCTAGGTACAAGATGAAGCTTAAAAATAATCGTGGAGAGCGGTTGTAGTCGTCTGACATTAATATTTTGGATAAATTGTTGATTTACTACTCATTTAAATCATAGAGTCGAATAGATTTGTTTTATTACAAACGACACAAATAATCTAGTGAAGTATGAATCCTAAAATCAAGGACTGCAAGCAGGGCCGGTATTTAGGGGCCTAGGGGCCCCGAGGTCTCGAAGTAACATGAAAAATTTATCGAACTTTTAGTCGCTAGTCATAGTGATGGGCCATCTAGGCCTAAAGTGCCTTATGGATAGTATTATGGCACTGACAAGAACTCATCAAAATGCACAGAAATGTCCGACGCGTGAAAATGTCGAGTTCCGCGCTATTCTAGCAATCGTGGTAGACCCCAGCACGGGCCATTGTGCCTGTAGAGCGGAAACAGAGTAATCGCACGCCCCACAGCGGAAGCAGCGCGTTCATTCTGTGCTTTATTGTTTGAAATGTTTGTTAGCGGGCGAGTGGCGACGCGGGACGGTTTTTATTACAACATTCATTAGGTCTCAGCTTTATTCTTAATCGTGCTTTGGTTAGATAGTTAAGGGGTCCATTTAAAAAAAAAAAGGTCGAAAATTAAGTATAAAAAATTTCAATTTCTTCTTTTAAAATATAATTAGGTATTTCTTAGAAATACCCCTTCTTCTTAGTGAATACTAAACCTATATTTGACAACAAGTTTAATGCAACCAGCAACAGCGTTCGAAAAATAAACGTCGACTTTGACATAAAGATGACGCAATAATGACTTGACTAACATTGTTATGGATACCAAATAATTAATATTAATAGTCAGATGTTTATTGAAATAGTGAATTAAGCTAAGTTCCACATATCTAGAGGGACATCCATCAGGCGCTAAGTGCGAGTGCAGGTGAACAAGACTGTTAGATTGAACGTAATTGCGTGTCGCTGTTAACAAGATTGAACGCGTCTCGGAGGACCAGCACTGTGTATGATGAAGTGAAATATAGCGTGATGACGTCATTGTTCTCTATGCAGCAAAGTATAAACTTAGTAAAATAAAGCTAAGGTACTAAAAAATCCAATTCACTGTAACTATGAAATTACCTACATAAGCCACATTTTCGGTGCCATATGAGGAAGATTAAAAATGATAGGTACACCTATCCATCGTTGTCCTTATTGATTCATTGTACTTCAATTCCATCAACATGATTACAACAACAGATGATTACATTTTCAAAGGCAGGAATTTATTATTCAGCAATCAGCTACAGCGTTCCGTTATCACAATCCTTTTTCAGTGTACAAAATTTTATAAAAACATGGCCAGATTTCGTGGGATTTTTTCCTTTGATACCGAGCCAAAATGTTCACGTTACTTAGTTCTTATTACAGAAGGCAATAAGCTTTAACAATTTATGTTGTAAAGGTGGGTTCCTTGGCACGTGGAGGGAGTCTGTAGCCTGTATCACACACCATGACAAGTGTGTTTGTTCCGGATGCTTGTATTTATGGCTGTTGCTTCCATTGTTTCAGATCCAGCTCTGAGGAATTCTAGAATTTTGGTTCAAGTAATATCGTTGATATGAAATTGTTATGTAATACGTATTGCTGTCTTTGTTAGAGTTTAATATTACGTTGTGTACGTACACTAGACGTCTTCGGTTCGGCGATGTGTGGAAGAAAAGTTTCTGCTTGATATTAGCTGTTTTTATGTGTGTGTTTGTTGACTACCTTTGTGTTAAAAGTTTTGTATATACTCGGATCGACAAGTAATATCTTTTATTTACATTTTGATTGATTTTTTTTAGAAATCATAATGTTGTTGTTGGCTTTTTTTTGTTCATTTATAAAAATATAGGAAAAACTATATACTTATAAGTATAGTAGGTAGTGTAGGTACTCTGTTAAAAAAACGTATAAAACTGAGATTAGGCAGTGATTTATATTCAGTTGAAAAAAAAACCTATCCAAAGATAACGGTTATGCAACCACGATAAAAAATAACTAACGTTTTTCACTGTCGTCATATCTACTAAAATATTTCACACGCAAGCGATAAAAGGTTCGCAATCCCTGTTATGGACTGAAGGCCGCTGTACTTGCGAGAAAATGAAAAGTATAGTATGGCATGTATTATGGGTCCCGCTGCGAGGAGGTCATAAATCTGCACCTAATGTGACCACTTGACCGCTAACTGATTTGGAGCAGAACGGTTTATTACTCTACCCCATATTATACTGCAAAGAACTCTATTGTTCTTTGTAAAAAATACGTGTGAATATAGCCAAATGGGTTTAATTCTCTAGGTAAGTAGGTATATTTATTAATTTGTTTCTAAAAATAAAAAAAATACAAGTAATTACTGTGTTAGTAAGTATGACTACCGTATTGAAATTAGGTGTCATTTAAAAAGGCACTTTATTTGCATCTAATGTTAGTAGGACCTAATACCTACCTTATCTAGGTAGGTATTAGGTCCTACTTACAACGATGATGCGAAGTATTAAATGCTAATTATTTGATGACACATTTGCATTTATTCTAACGGGGAAGTGAGAACGTAATTGAGTAAGTCCTACCCAATAATTCGACCTGAATATTGATCAATAGTTTCTCATAAATTTTCTTCTTTTCTTCATAAAGTTTCTCAAAAATCTTAATAATGAATCGAATATAAATTCTTGAATCAGTTTTCTTGTGAATACTGCCATCTTTGCGAACTACACGGAACTAATTTACAAAGATTGTGTCCTGAACCCTGGGTAAATTCTTTCCGCATGCCCGATGTATTTCTTATAATAAAAAAAACAAAAAGCATTAATTTATATATATCATGAATGTATGACAAAATAAACAAATAAACATGAGTATTGTGGTTGCACACGACATCGATTGCACAATATTAACAACGCTGGCAACATATAACCGGCCGGCAGCATGCGCCATCTTTTCCGGCCGGCTGTCATTTATTTCCACCGAACGCTGGACGAGAGTTGTTCGTTTGTCAATTCTCAACACATTTTATTTCAAGTAAGTTTGCTTTTACTCATTTATTAATATTAATATATTTTTTTAGATATTATAAACCCTGTCTGTTATGTGATTATGTTCATTGGGTAATTATTTCGTGTAAATATTAGTTTAAGAAAAAGATGAATCTATTGTCTAGTTGGAGAATGGAATTATTTTAATGGGAGTAAAAAAACGGAGGTTGTACTTTTTGTGGTCACGACACGATTGCACAAAGCTGATGATGCCACGAAATATTCATAGATTTGCAGGGTAGCTCTTAAAATAAATAATTTCAATTTGTAATTTACTTACCGCAGTGAGTATGATTACATATTTCCAGAAGTATTTCGAATGTGAAAGTTTATAGCTGGAATTCTTATTTTTTTAAATCATCAAGGTCATGCAAGACGGAGCGAATGTTAGGAAAAGGCTACGCTGTGAGTCTGAGGACGATATCAAAGGAAATATAGCGAAAAAAGTTTTGACCGAGAGGTAGGCGGCTTTGAGTTGTTCCACGAAATAAAAAGGTTTTTGAAGACCCAGGCTTTAATTAGAAAAAAAAAGTTTGAATAAATCTTATGTTTTGTGGAACTGGGGGTTTTGCCAGGTGACAGGTTTTGGCATGTTGCTTCATACAATGCCATCATTACAACTTCGAACTCAATGTTTTTAATAGGAAAAACAGTGTTTTTGATATTTTCACTCTAGTGTTGGTTCATTTATTATCTATGGTTCTGGTATAGTCATCTGTTTTATATGCATGAAAATCATCTTGACCTCTTTGGTAGTAAAATGATGTGATGCTTATAAATATTGTGAAATTCTTCTAAACTTTGTACTGGCTGTAAAATAATGCATGAATGCCTAGTTTAGTACAAGTAATTAATTTAAATTGTAAGTTATTACTTAAGTTTTCTTTTTTATCAATTTAATGAAAAATATCACTCCTCAATTCTTATCATTAAAAAAAATATTAATTCATTTGTGTTTTACAATGATTGAGCACAATGAAAAGTTACTTTAGCCTTGTATCATCCGTCAATACTTAATAAAGGATTTTAATTCCGTACTGGCATCTAAACACCATAGAGGTTTATATTACAAGGTCTAGCAAGAAGTTTCTAATCAGTACAATTTGTATAGCTACCCCGAAATTAACAAGTGTCAGCTGCCGAGATGTCTATGGAACACAAGTGTTACTGCAGAGGCGATGAGCTCACAAGCATGGATCTCAATAAGCCTGAACACCTCTTGCCCATGATGAGGCCTTTTTCTATGAGGTGCTATTCAATTTCAAAGTAGTGCTAAAAGTAGTTAGAATATAATACTATCAAAGAGTAGATTTCATAAAGTATTATTCAGAATTTAGTGCAGTCTTAATACAGGTTAGCATTACCCAGTAAAGTTACTGTAAGTGTAATATGGTGTAGTTTATAGATGTATTTGATCCGTGCAAGATATTGCATTTAATCTGTTAAGCCGGGAATCTTTTGTAATATAGTGTAGCAGTTGTAGACAGTTCTTTGAGAATTATTAGTTAAAAATATGTAAATTGTAATTTTAGTTTTAATAAGGTAATTTATGCTGTAAAATTTATAAGGTCTTAACACATTAAAGTGCCAGTTGGTGTTAGGTATCTATTAAATATAATGGGTAATAAAATAAATCTTCATATCTGTACCTAAGCAATTAAAATTACATCAAGTCTTTTCATTGTATTCTGTTTGCCAGTTTAATACTCTCAGAAACATATTTGTATAGTAACTACAAGATAATCAGCGGATAAAATAATGATGTATTTTTCACATACTCAGTGTGTCATTGGACCATTCAATAATTATTTGTTTGTTATATTTAATTTGTTTATTCTGTTAGTGTTTGGCACCACTGTTTCATGTTGTATAGGTTCCACACCTATGTGTAAATTCAGTTAGATGTTTCATGTTTATGTACCAGTTTTAAAATAACATTGTTCATAATTGTGTGATATTCCATGACTCAGCTGATTTATTTGCCTTCAAAGTGGTGCAATACTTAACTTGACAATATAATAAACCTCCTTGAACCTTGTTAGTATGGTTGTGTTGTAAATTGGGCCGAATGTTGCCGTAAAATGGTTTTTGACTCGCAATTGAAAAGAATAAGATTAGCTGATAATCCTACATTCTCTTATCAGCCAATACTCTACTAAGTCAAGGCAGGTTATTATCAATACAATAAATCGATCTAATTCCTAGTTATTAAACCCGTATGTCATGTCCAGACAAATTTGTTTCACTTGATAAAGGTTTTAGTAATTGAATATAGTCTATGACGTCATATGCAATGATTTACTTTTCGGTGTCCACTATCTAAAATAGCTTAGCCACTTAGTCCTACATAGAAACTCAATATAGTATTTATTAGAAAGATTAAGATACACAATCAGTGGAATGTCTGAAATTTTTCACGAATATTTCCGTACCGATTTCGCACTGATAGCGTAGTCCTTCGACATTTTTCATAGCCGTAAAGTTTTACCAAGATTTTAAAGAAATTTTGTTTTTTTCAGCGGAACTTTAAGAGACAAAGATTAACTTACTTTTCAGGAGTTTAGGCATATTCTGAATAAGTTAATACTTAAAATGTTAGCTATAATAATGAGCCCATTATAACGCCCAAGCATTTTCTACCTTACATTGTCCACATAAAAAGCCTAGTAATACACAATAAGCTTTCCCTTTTAAGCACTGATCGCATACCCACGACCCCTGAACTTTCACTCATTAGTCTATGAGAACGAACACATAACGAACAGTTGTCCTGTTTCTCAGGATCATCAATTTGGAGACGATTTTAAATAACATGTTCACGTGTGGGATTCTCGGTGACTATCTGTACAATGGAAACGGTACCCTGCTTGTGGGCCTCTGGAAAGCTACTATATCGCTTAAAGAGAACGTCCATCGGTGGAACCCGCGGCATTTGACGCGTTACATAGTCGAGGGTAATAGGTTGGTGGACCTCCTATGTTGTAGTTTAGTAGCTCATGTTGGTGTTAGTCGTAAACTGTGAGAAATATGTAACAGTCTTCTTATGTTTGGTACTCTTTAAGTGCGGATTTCTCAGAAGGCTATTAGAAATTTACTAAGGTAACGATAAAAAGCATTTAATGGTCGAGCTCCTCGTTGAAGTAATAAATGAATATCTTTAGTATTTGCCTGTCGTATTAAATTCGTGGATCGATAAGAGGCTGAAGAAAGCAGTCGTAAATGATACGTTGATGAATGTTTTTCTATATTTAACATCGGTGATTTTATCTTTCGAAAACACCTACATATAAGAATCTAAATTATTCTCGAACACTGGACATTGTACGACCTTGAATTTTAACTGACAAGAAATTCAAGATGCTTGATACTATACGAACGTTCTGTTTCGTAATATTTTGCGTGAAATTAAGGATTTACAATTTCATGCCGTTTTCTGAAGAGTTTGATACTATGATTTGACCTACAGGAATAATTTATACCAGTGCAGCTAGCCAGTAGTTTTTCTTGACATATTTTAATAGGTCCTCTTAGAAATTGTACGCGTTAAAATTTTTCTCCGTTATGATGAGATCCACATTTCTGGATCGTAATTCATATAAACTAATAACATCTTTAGTTTTGTTTAAAGTTTATTCAATAATATCATCATAAACGATAATTGTATAGGTAATGACAGTCATCACGCTATTGCATAATTCTATCTATCCTTAAACTTTGACATTTAAGATAATTTTGTTGCAACTGCGTTTTATAGAAGATTCTTGACTAGTTAACCATCCAAACGATTTATGTACCTTTGAATGCCATAATAATGACTTTGACCACGACAAACATTCAAGAAACGAATTTTAGTGGTTAAAAATACCTTTTGCTGAATAAAATGTTAATTGGGCATCGCTATTTTAAGTTGAGCACTTACTGAGACCATATTTTTTAGGAGATTTTGCTAATTTATGGTTTGTACTTGTAGTGCGAAGCCAAAATAAACATAGGTACTATAAATTAAAATGGTGCCCAGTTTTCTCTAGCTCACAAATATTCGTTAGAAAAAGTAGAAACGTTTTAAAGATAACAGTAGATAGTAAAAAACAATGAAGTCATGGCAAACATAATCCCCTATCATCCTCTTTACACACTATCAGCTGTGGATACTCCTGTAAGCTAACACGCCAATCATTCACGATTATGAATAAACCCCATGTTTTGATGGAATTCGTCAAGTGCCCCTTGTAAGCGACTGTCAATATCTTATCGGTACGTGAGAGTTTATCAGGTCTTCGCTCTGACGTTCAGTTGAGCGTCAGCATTCCTAGTGACCGGTCGTGTCAAAAGTGAGTTCTTGGTTTTGTATTCAAAACGTGCTTCGTTTCTTACAAGTGGTATTCTTTTTCACTTGGCCTTCTAAAAGGAGTTTTTATTTAATTATAATTCATAATTTTAAATAAGTACCATTCGGTTATTTGCGTCGTCGTTTACTGTGCGAATTTAAAGCTGTTTAAACATGAGAACGTTACCTGATCTACATTAGCTTTAACTTATATCTGACTTAGGCATCATTGTACTGTGAATGCAACGTTAGAACGTTATCTCAACACAAAGTAACGGTATTACATACTTCGTTATGTTACTCTTGTCGACTATACAACTATCTTTTTGTTTCTTGAGACGTCCCGAAGAAATTCTAAACTAGTCCGTTTAAATGTTAGCTTAGCATACTTGTGAACAATTTTCTGTGAAAAATGGGTTTCTCCTCTGAACTTTTCCATTAAAAAGTCATCGCTTTGATGACCTCATCCCAATTTGACGTCATAGTTCTAGAACTCAATTTTTTTCTGGAGTTAGATCAATGAATCCTTTTCCCGTTCTCGAAATACGACTTTCTGGTTATTATAATATGAGCTAAATCAATCAATTGAATCATGAAGGCCAAGTACTATCAATTGTACAAATTTATCATATTTTAAAATTAATTACTTAACACGCACACGATAATGATCTTAATCGCGCACGAACTGTGTTAGTGGTGATAAGCTACACTAAATGAGTTAACTACATTTGTATCTAGAATAATCTAATCACTTGTTTCATTTGATTAGACTCAGTACAAAGTCTTCATTCAAGTCATTTCTATATAGGTCTCGGATATGAAATGAGTATCTGCGATAAACCAAACACCGATAGAAAATCACTTACATCTCTGAAAATGAACAATAAAAAGCCTTCTCTACACATTTTCAACTCCATAAGATAAATTAATTAACCCTTTGTTGTAATAGTCCATCAATTATAATTTATGGCTAAGAGTATTGTATTATACACGTGCAGTTTATCTTAGTACAGGCGGTAGCAGTCATGAATTGCAAATATATTCGCATTAGTAACTGTAGGTGTTGAGCATACTTAGATAGCATTGAAATATTAAGTAATTTGTAATTATTGGTTTCTCGTAAATACGTATTTAGTTATTCGAGCAAGCATAATACTTACTATATTTTTTGTAAAAGATATTTCATCCATCTCCCGTTTAGTATTCGTCAAGTCAGGACTCCAGCGATAATATTCTTGGCGATTCACCTTATAGGTACTCTGTTCTCGCTACCTTTACCTAATCGAGATTGGCCGTATAATTCCATGGTAAAACACCACAATCCCACCAAAACATATCAAATTTCAGTCCTAACGTCAACGTAATAAGTTTGAAATCTGTTTTCCAGCTTCAACAAGATGCCTCTCCAGCTGACAAAGCCCGCGCCCCAGTTCAAGACCACCGCCGTCGTCAACGGCGAGTTCAAGGACATCGCGCTCAGTGACTTCAAGGGCAAATATGTTGTGCTGTTCTTCTACCCGATGGACTTGTGAGTAAACACTTTATATTGTTTCTAGAATATTCTAGGTTAATAGAATATGGTTCACACTGATAATGTTTTCAAGTGAATTCTTTATTTGTATTGGAAAATTGTCAGATATCCTTGGTATATTGTTGAGCATACGGACGTTTCAAACGATCATATGCACGGTAAACATGTTTAGTAGCTAAAATATTTGGTCAAATGTCTAAAACAAGAAGCAAATAATACAGCTGTTATTATTATATTTCAATATTCGTTCTCTGCTTTAGCGGAGATAATTTACTATAAGTTTGTGAAACGTTTATGGTTTTCATGGAAGTAATAATTAAATAAAAATGGGTAAGTCGAAAAGCAAGTAACTATTGTAGCATGTATTGCCTTATTCGGATTATAGTTTAGTTGTCGTTGTCAATGCCTGCCTGAGCCTGTGGTAGATTGATTCATTATCTCGTCGTTTTTGGTGCTAATTAACAACGTACTTACTAACAACAATTGAGTGCTGTATTAACCCTTATCATGTCACAACTCTGCTTAAATTAACACACCAACATTGTTAGCCAAGCTTTGTAATCGGTATGCCAGTGATTATAGCTTCCCTTTTTTAGATTGTGGATGTCTCCTGAAGTTATCGAGCGGGTTACTCTATTCGAAAGGATATTTAAATGCAGACTTAGGAAAACCAATGAAAGTACAGACACACGGTATGGATACAATTTACCGCCAGATCTCATCACATTTCGTGTCCAAGTTTTCTGTTATGACTTTCTAAGGAAGCATCGAATTGGTCCCAAACCCAAACCCAAGAAATTCTGAGTATGCTAAGGGACAAATTCTTATAAAAATTAAGCAGTCCCTAAGATTTTTAAAGATAATGCCCGAAACAATATGTATGTCGACACTAAATGGCGTCTTATGGTTCTGCCCTTGCATCGGTGACGGTCGAACTACACAGAGGCACTCGATACCATTTGTAATAGTCGTTGTTATCAATATTCATTCATGAAATATGTCTATTGTTGATAGGTCTGCTCTTAATAATCCGATATCTCATCTCATCCAAAAGTTGGCAATTTCAGGTGAAACTGGTGAAGGTTCTCTTGTGATGTTGCGGTTTGTGTGGAGTGCGTGGGCTTTGGTGTCGGAATCAATTGCATTTTGTATGTTTGTTATGTTTATAATAAGATAAATTAAATTGGATAAAAAGTCGATGAGTCAAGTCTTTTAATTTTCACGTAATAATAGAACTGAATTATACTTTCCCTTTGTAAGATACCATCTAACAAATAAATAGGTATATGTGAACTATTTATTTTTAGAAATAATATTTCTCTTTTTGTATCTGCCGCTTAAGATCCGTGTAAAACCGGTATTTATAAACGATTCATCTTACCTTATGCTGGTTAGTTGCTATGCATCTAATTCATAAATAAACCTAGATTAATTTGCAACATCCTACAGTGTTTTTCCTTTTTAAACCAGAAATAATCATCCTCTTTTGTTCTTGAGACATTCTAGATGTATATTTGCTAAGAATATACTAGGTTGTAGGTACGTCGTATCAAGAACCGGTCGCATAAATTACATAACATCACGATCATCAAACCTGGCCTCTGTATAAGTTCACTAGTCGTTCACATTATGTAGTGTTATTTTGGTTACATTCATATGTCGAATTTTATGCTTAACCCTTTGACCGCCACGCTAATAATAAAAAACTGTGCTCCCTACGCCAAGCAATAAATTCGTTGTATTATACCTACAAAAAAATAGTGATGGGAAACGTAAATCGACAAAATATCGATACATTTTGCTTATGCATGGTCTTACAAATAAAATAATGCTTATTCAACTGAAGTTTTACTTGTAGTGAACTAATAAACATTTGGTTTATCATTATTAAGTATATATGCCTCTATAAATATTGAATTAGCAACAAGAAAAAGTTAACTCATTACCTTATTTTCCCGTAACTAGTGGACGCTTTAAAGCGTCAATGGCGAAGGAGAAGGGTAATTTTGTGATTAAAACGTAAAATAGACAGTGATGTGATGATAGATTTATTAATAGTTGTCGATATTTATATGCCTTAGTGCAGTATTTTTTTTTCAAGGTACTCACGGAAACATGTAACACAAAGAGGCACTTTACAAATTTGGCACCAAAATCTCGTATCTCGCCTTTTGCGTTTCAAATTACTACATAATTTACAACGTATTTTTTCGTATCCGGTAAATATGCAGGCATGTGCTCTCTTGGGCGCTTCAAATCTGTGTAAAATCAATAGGCGATATAAATAATAATATAAATTTTTACGTAAAATCATGTTTAATTAATACGTTACACATGTCGGTTGTACTTAAGTAGTCTTAGGGTTAGGAATTTTATTTATACATTATCTCTTTTGATGTATTGACATTCGAATGGTGGGACACTACCCTATTACAAAATTATAAAATATTTTGACTCAAGGAATAATAATTTTTCAAGCAAAGGCGGTACATACTGTGCTGATTATATTTTTATTAAATCAATTTAAATCAAAGAAAAAGAACGTAAACCTAAAGACTGGCACCATTTTTGAAACTACCTACCTATATATTTTTTATTTTCCATTCGGAGGTAGTCACAACATTCGGAGGTAGTCACAACACTAGTCGACGCTTTAAGGCGTCGTTGGCGCCGTGGGTGTAACTTTATAAGTAAATTTTTTGATGAGTTTATTTTTTAGTATTACGTGTCCAATTATACTATAGCTCAATGTTTTAATGCATAATTATAATAGTCGAAGTCAATACGAAGAGTTTTAAATGTTCCTGATTAAAAAAAATAACATTAGCTAAGTTTTATTCGTCATTAAAAGTTGAAATGCGATGGACGCTTTAAGACGTCATTGGCGTCCCGATCAAGTTATTGAATGACGCTTTAAAGCGTCCTTGGCGGTCAAAGGGTTAATAAGTTATTTTACTAGTCTATTACCACAGTAAAACATAATTTAATGGAATAAATCTACAAACCACGAGTTTATATACGAGATGTTTATATCACGAATAGTTTTGAAAACCACGTGACTTTGTCAATTTCGAGAACTTTCTTTATTCACATGCATGCTTTTATTGAAAAACTGCTAATGTATTTTTTTTGAACAATAGAATATCTTATCAAAATTGGCAAATTAATAACAAACCTGCTTAGTTTCACTTCACTGACTCCTTAATTAATTCCTAAACAAGATCTATTTGTCTTGCCATGTTATGTAATACAACTTAATTAATAGTGAGCGTCTATTGAAGATAGACTATAAACGGGTTTATTATGCTAACTAATTAACTAATTGAATTTGAAGGATAATTGGTTCTATTATCTTCCACATGCGTCAATCATTAAGGTTCTTGACAGGAATTATCCGCTTGAACCAATAGTTTTTTACTTGTTTATGTATTGAGTTAAGCATTAAATTAATTAAGTTTTGACTAAAATGTTGACTGTATTTATTTATAATTCTCTTTCGTCAATTCTTGTCATCTAAATATAAGTGCTCTTTTAAAAACACGGTACAACGCCCATCTCATGAATTCTCACAATACGTCAATTTGATGTGGATCATCTGAATTACCTAGATGTTTGTCATTCCAATCTTATTGTTGTTTACGTCACAAGAGTCGAGCATTCATACAATTTCATTTGTTAACAATCCTGTCTCAAAACCAGATAACCAAACAAAAAGATGGGTCATCTTTCCTGCGCAAGATCTGTATACTATACGCTAGTTCACATGAAACTACAGAATACAAAGCTTCGAATGCTTGTTTTATTAAATATGAAAAACAGATCGAAAGAATGCACTACATAATCAGGTTTCTTTATTACGTTTTATTCCGTTATGAATATTCATATGATTGATTTAATTCTTGACAGCAAACAATACTTAGTCATCTTATATCCGCCTGCGAGATATAGGTACTTATACCTTAGAAAATATAATTATAACATGCGAAAACATACTGTTTTAAAATCTGTGTTTTTTTAGTGATTGACGTGTTCCCTACATACTAGTAAATGTATAGATTTCAAAGAGTAAATCTGAAATGAACAATTTTTAATTGTTATTCATAAACACTATCTTTATTATCGCGACCTTATATAACTGTTATACTTAAAGAAATTGAAAAATATGGTTACGTTTTATCAACAGCTTGCGTTAATTTAATTATGAGAAGTCGCTGACCCCAACTTGACTTTACAAACCACAAACATTGATAAGAATGGCTGTTTAAATTAATATAGAGTGGTTAAAATATTTGATATGGTGAGAAAAAATATCATGATATTTACAATGAATTTATGTATGTACTAAAATTACATTATAAATGTAGCAGAAATGTTTTTTCCTTAAGAAATGATAGATGCAGATGTTCTCTCACTGCATTTACGAGTTACTCCTATCAAAAAGGCACAATAGTGGTCATGGTCAGGTCTTGATAACAAGTAAAGTTCAACGAACATACACATGTCATGTAATGTGTGACTTGTAAATAAATACATTTAAATGCAGCTGTAAGTTATTTCTTCTTTAACTTTCAGATAAGTATACATAATAATCAAACGATGTGACGTAAATTTATCGAACTATATTGGAAAAACAATTGACCCTTATCAATTTCCAGTAAGATCTAATTACTTTATGGTTCTGTATGGTTAAAGAACAATAAAGTAATTTGATAAAATACTACTACTATAATATGCTTTCTGTATCCGAAACGGTTTACGTAACTAACTAGAGTTAATTTTTAACCTGAGAACTTGCATTGCTTGCTCGCAGGTATGTTAGTATTTAATTTAATTGTAAAATATTTTGTATACGAGTCTACAATATATTTTCTCATTGTTTGCAGTACATTCGTGTGCCCCACGGAGATCATCGCGTTCTCTGAGCGCGCCGACGACTTCCGTAAGATCGGCTGCGAGGTGATCGCCGCCTCCACCGACTCGCACTTCACTCACCTCGCCTGGATCAACACGCCGCGCAAACAGGGTCAGTACACACGCATTTACTAGCTTCCAACATACACCCACATCCATGCATAGAACAATTATTCGAACCTAGTTCAACATTTATACCGTATTGCAAGGCAGTGAGGTTGATTTTCATATAGCCCTGTCGGTTCGATAGTACTATAGTGAAGTGTATATTATGTTCTACAAGCATCGAATTAAGCTTGGCATATTGATGTTGTTGAACATTGTCAGAACAGTGAGTTTGACTTCAATTGAATGCACGAATAGCTAAATACTTGCGTTCATCACATCAAGCGGCTCCTAAAATTTTAAATTTATAAGTAATAAGTTTGTCATCACACCTCCATATTAATTATTTTCACAATGTCAATTCATGTTCAAAACAGCAAAATAATATGCTAAAGGTTTCATCGTGATGTGTCATGACTTGCATCAATCGATAAATTAATTACCTAAAAGATATACATCGAAGTTCATGAAGTGTAGTTACTGACTGTATGTTAACGTGTCTGTGTCCCCTGGCCGCAGGAGGCCTGGGCCCCATGAACATCCCGATCATCAGCGACAAGTCTCACCGCATCGCGCGCGACTACGGCGTGCTCAACGAGGAGACCGGCATCCCCTACCGCGGACTCTTCATCATCGACGAGCTGCAGAACCTGCGACAGGTCACCGTCAACGACCTGCCTGTCGGACGGTCAGTATCACTGAGATATTTTGTTTATCAGAATATAACATTAAAATTTTCCTGTTTTACATAATATTAATTATGTTCTTTAACTGAGAATTTGAAGTAAAAATGTAAGTCTGTCTGTTACATAAAAAAAAATGGTGACGATGCAAAAGTAGCATTTTTCCCATAGCATTCGTCAATAGTCAAGGATATAAATAAACGCTGGCTGTAATTGTATGAGGAACTTGGTTAATTATTCTCTATGATATCGTGAGTCCATACCACATGGCTATCAGGCGGCCAATAAACGCGGAGCTCGCACGCGATCATCGACTGACCTTCGGTCTGATACGATTGTCGTTTTGTGGTATTATAGGAATTTTATTATAAGGAAACATACTTTTGTACTGTAATACTGATAACTGTATTTGATATGATTATATGAGTCGGTAAAAAATATTTATTAATGTAATGTAATACCATAAATGGTTAAAGTTATATTTGTCTTTAATATAAAAGTACTTAAACATTTACATCCCGAAACTCCTTTCCTAGAATAAAATAGATAATTAGATGCTTGTACATGAAGTTTTTTCGTCATGTCATTGTCCTCGGACCAAATCTACATAAGTTATCATCTAAATAATATGTTGTCCAGGTCTGTGGAGGAGACCCTCCGCCTGGTGCAGGCCTTCCAGTACACGGACAAGCACGGCGAGGTGTGTCCCGCCAACTGGCAGCCCGGCGCCAAGACCATCAAGCCCGACACCAAGGCCGCGCAGGAGTACTTCATCGATGCCAACTAAACACTCCGCACACAGCATACCGTTCAATGTTGACGTTACTCGCTAGTACGGACAGACAATCACAGGTGGCGCTTTTATAAAATGCCATAGTTTGTAATTGAGTTGAGAGTAATGTGAGTGACTTGTAATGTCAACATTTAACATAATTAAAATACTGTACTGAAAATTGTATTCATAATTTATACCAAATCTATAGAATTCTGGCAGTCGTCAAAATTGTAGTGATATGCCAGAGTGTATTCATAATGAGTACAATTTTCAGTTATTTTCACACTAACCTGAATGTCGGAAATAGGAGTTAGCGATTTAGGACATGTCTGAATCTCATGCGGTGAGGCTTGTCAACGCCTGTTCGACTTCACATATCAAAGATATCAACTTTTCATTTCGATCATGTTGAAAAGTTAAAAGCGAGCTCCGATTTTCCTAAACAGTTGGACAATAATGTAATGTAGGTAACCGCAGTGATTAGCTTACCTCATACACCACGCAATCAGTATTCAATCGAGATACTATGTTATACGCTAGAATCGAGGCTGTAATAAAGCTATGTTCAAAAATATACTACTTTTATTTTATACCTAATACTTTTTTATCCTTATGTAAAACTAATTTACTTATTTTTTATCTCCTATGTATTTTCTTTACTATTTAGATATATTAAAAATAAAGGCAGTTTTCAACAAAAAAAGGGCTTCTTGATTAGGGATCCTGAGAGGTGATGAAAAATCTTTCATCAGCTATTGGGATGTAATTTGTGTTGAAAGTACTAGTTTTATGTTTTCCGGTTGTTGCCGTAGCATCTCATCTCATCTCATCTCTATGTCTCTCGTTATGTCGCAAGTAGCCGCAGGTCACGTCTCAGGTCATACTAGCTTTTAGCACGCTTCGAGGTCGTTTATATCGCGTTTCCAAGAGAACTCTTCAAAAGTCCGGGATAAAAACTATCCTATGTTCTTTCTCAGTCAACTCTATTTCTGTACCAAATTTCATTAAAATCTGTTCAGTGGTTTAGACGTGAAAGCGTAACAGACAGATACTTTCACATTTATAATATTAGTAGGGATAAACCTGTGTCAGGTTCAAAAGCGATCAGTAATAAGCCAATTTGGTCTGCAATTAGAAAAATGTAAAGATAGCAACACTAAAAACAGTAATTTGCTATAAGTAACAGTTAAACGTAAAGATGCTATTTATTATTGCGCAGGCGCTTTGTGTAATAAAACAACTAAATGAGCACCGTAAAATTAAGGGAATTTAGCAACTTTTTCACATTTAAAAATGTCCAATGGTATAGCGCCGTTTGCTAATTATAAAATAATTTCTAAAAATTATGTTACAGCATTTCCTGCCTCTGTATTTTTCCAAGGTTCCAAAGATATAGCTGCTAAAATACATTGTGCAGGCGTTGCATCTCATTTTTCATATCTAAGTATATCTTCGTATGACTTACCTTTATCCTATGGATAGACATCAACAAAATATTGTAGTGTTATTATTCATAGCTATAGTTTAACTCTGCAGTTATATTTGTCAATAATAATAATAGTAAATAGTCAAAGATACCTTGGTATCTTTGACTATTTACCTAGTCGAGACGTTGATGTAATCACGCCAAACCCAATGTGCGCGACGTGTCGCTGGTTCGTTCCCCACGTAGGACAAGCGTTTGTGTTATCCACGAGTGCTTGTCCAAAGTCTGGACGTCTTCGTGCATATGACACCCCCGCTACATAAGGATTAAACACACGAGCTTAACTTAAAAAAAAATGCGGGAGTAGTTATTAAAATAGAACTTATTGGTAGGTATTGAGTAATACCTACCTATAAGTTCTATTTGGTAGGTAGACCATAACAAACTTTGACCCCTCCATTAATTCCTCACAAGAGTCAAGAATTTGGGAGTCTACATTGTAAAGAGTACTAATTAAAAAATATATTTACGTCTACCTACATAAAAAATCGATAACTGCAATTCTAAGAAATCCATATAGACGTATTATACCTACATTTACGAAGAGCCAAAGCTTTGTTTACAATATCGCATTACTGATTACATTGTAACACCTTTGCCTATTGCCGCCATTTTTCTAAGCGCACGGCACGCGTCCAATGACGATCCCGCATTCCCGCTCCTGTCGCCTCGGGTGGAAGACGCACAATTAAATTTCTAAATTCAAAATTACGCAAAATAAATTTGGAACAATGAGCAACGGACTCAATTATTACAGTGATTATGGCAGCGGCAGCTCAAACTCGGTAAGTTTTTATTATTTTTTAATTAATATTATTAAAAATAGTCATAAAATAATTATTTCTCTGTTAGCGAAACTCTGCGGAGCGACTTGTATAGACTTGTTTTGTTTTTCGAATTTGTTCTCCCTTTTTTTATAATAACTATCGTGAGACTGATTCATTATTAAATGATGTAACGGTTTACTCACGCGTATTTATCGGGGTAGCCCGACTAGTTTCGGACCCAACCGGAGTCCTTAATCATGAGCAGACGCGGCGGGATCGCGAGTCGAACTCACGATCAGTTCGACTCGCGATCCCGCCGCGTCTGCTCATGATTAAGGACTCCGGTTGGGTCCGAAACTAGTCGGGCTACCCCGATAAATACGCGTGAGTAAACCGTTACATCATTTAATAATTGTTCTCCCTTTCTTCGAATTGTGTGTAATTTGTAGGTATTTACGTTTTGTTTGTTATAATGGTCGCCCATTTACCTTATTTTAATATGATGATGTACATCGAAATGTGAACTAGAAGCAGGGCCGGATCTAGGGGCCCAGGGGCCCCGAAGTTCTATCCCTGCAAAAAACGAAGATGAAGAGATTGTATTTTTTGTTGTTGTTTAATTCGGTATAATAACAATGAAACTGCTAGGTAGATAATATCACTTATTAAATTATATTTAGGTACTTGTAATAAAACAAATACGAGACAATGTAAACGCTTTCATCATATGTGGGTAGCATTTAGCATTGTATGATTAATTTGTAATAGCCTTTTGATAGGAGTTATTTCTATAACTTTTGTCAATTTTTTAGTTAGTTAATAGTTTTTCCTACGTTGGTTGCAGTCACCGAGATAACTTACTTGCATACCTACACTACAGGGGATAATTTGTACCTACCTATTAAAATTGTATGAACTATTAACTATAGGAAGGTACCGCTTAGTTTTTGGAAATAAGTAATTAGTAGGTATTTAGTTTCCGTTTCAATTTATTAATTAAACGAATAAAAGTTTGAGTCGGACTCGAAACAGTAAAGGTCGAGGTTAGATCAGTCGGGTGTGGTTGAGGGACCTCAAATTGGTCACCCACCAACTAATTTAGGACCTCATTAACGTTGCTTAACCTCGATCATTATTTTTAATTGCTATAATAGTGGCAGCAAAAATATGTTTATCTGCGAAAAATTCGACCGTCTATCTATCACGGTTCATGAGAGACAGCCTGGTGATGATGGACGGACCGACAAACTGTGGAGCCTCAGTGATAGGGTTCTGTCTTTATCTTATCGCGCGAAACTCTATAACGAGTCTAATGTTTAATAAACACAATATTTCGACACCGCGTCAAGTGTTGACTAAATAAATAAATATGAAACATACAAGATCAATTGATTGTTGCGACAAATTTAATACCATAACAGCAGAAAAAATGTGTCGAACAAAAATAGATCTTATCATTTAGCAATAAAGACGTTGTCTTGACTAAGCGGCGCGCGGCGTGGTGTTGCATTTCGCTTAGACCAAACTTACACAACAACTTAACAGATTAAAGTATAACTTATTATGAAGATGGCGGCATTTATTATTCGTATTTGTGTCCAAATTCGTTTTCCGCGTTCGTGTAGACCCCGCACAAATTTGGTTTTTCTCTTCGCACAGAGTATATTTAGGCGTACGGTTCGAGTGTTAGCAAGTTAATAAATCTTTACCTGCGACCTGAATTTATAGTCAAAATTAAATAATGTGTAAAAAAATTGCTTAACAATAGGTGTCCTGCCTACTCACAGTACTCACAAGCGTATGACTTCAACCTACGCTCCCTCACCCGCTAAAAGCCAGGCCTTCTTCTGGCTGGGACTAGATACCCATCTAAAAATGTACCTATCTAGTTTATGATATTATTACTACTATCCGATGAGTGATGACGTTTTTATCCTACAGCCCACTCGGGAGCCGTGGTCCTCGCAGCAGTCGCCGGAGGGTGGCAGTAGGAAGTCGGCTAGCTATCATGATTGTAAGTCATTATTACTAGGGTGTTATTACCCAAATGTAACGAACCAAATTTTACTGTTACCTACCTGTATCGGAACAAACAATTGTGGAATTGGTCCGTTATTGAGATAGTCAATAGTGTCATAGTATCGACCATTATGATCGAAATGCAAATGGCAGAATTAGTCCTCTGATGATTAGATATACAAACGGCGGTTGCCTAAATGTTTGTCGTCAAAATCATTTTTTTATTCGATTAAATTGGTCATATTATAACAGTCACTCGAGTGACATCGTAATTATCAAAATAATAGTGCCTCTTTCATCAACATATTATTATCTACGATAATTTTTGAAAACTGACATTTTTTTTTTGGTTAAATAATAAAAACAAATTGTTATGCCCTGACCAACAGTGGTGACGGGGAAGTGCACACTGGAGGACATTATCAAGGAGTTCCAAATGAATGGTATCGACAGCCCTTACAATCCTGATGAAGATACCAAGCACCATGCAGGTATGATACCATAGTAGTCGAGCGATCCTGATGTTAGCGAGAAACAATCCTAATGAGGTTTCCCCCATTAGGATGGTTTCACACTTCTTCGGGATAGGAAAGGGGCTTTTTGACTAAATATACCCACCGCTGGGCAACGTCTCCCGCGTTTCGTCGAGTCGTGGCATCAAATCTTCAAACAAAAGAATAATTGTGATTAAGTATCAGTATTATATTGTTGGTCCGTTGTTCGCGTGCAGTGGGTCTGTCCGGCCTGGGCCCTGGCGCGCAGTACGTGCGCCAGCAGTCGTGCCCGGAGCGCGCGCGCAGCCCCGCGCCGCGCCCGCCGCGCCCGCGCTCGCTGTGGGTGCCCGACGACGCGCGCACTGACTACATGCAGGACTTCAACAACATGCAAACATTGACCACTCCTGTTGATGGTAAGAGATGTAACGTGTAACGTAAAAGTGGAATTTCAATCATAAATTCTTTGTATTCTATATTTCCATACAGCATCCATGATGTACTCCAACCAGCTAAAACTTGTCAGTGCCTGTTTGTTTTTTTTACTAGATGAAAATGTGTGATATAAATGAGCGGTTGCATTTTTGCCTTCGATCATTTTTACAGGTTCCCTTGATTTGGCCTGATTCTGTAACCTTACTGTATTTACATTTTCAAATCACGCAATAGACGTGCCAGTACCATCTGTGAGCCAGCCGCTGTTGACTGAGGATCACCTTCGCGTGCTGAACTCGCTGCCGACAAACGTAGTGTTCCTACTGCTGCGGGAAATGGAGAAAAACCAGGAAGATTTACTTAAACGCTCGAGGAAAGAGCCAGTTGTGAGTTTTTTTCGATATAAGTCTGGTTTACAGTTTTATTAAGTATTTCGATGATAAATGCTGTTGCTTCAATTGGACGAGACGACGTTTCAAGGTTGAATATCTTGATTCGGGAGTAGAGATATATAATTACTTTCAGATCAACAGAGTGCCGTTTTTGGTCAGACAAAAATGAGTTTTTGGTTACACGACTTCTGCCATAGGCTTTGTTACCTAATAAAGCATATACTGTCGGCTTTAGCGTGGCCTGAGTAGCTGCTAAAGGCATAGCTTCCCGCAGGAGTGCCGCTTCTGCAAGAACAACGGCGAGCGCGAGTCGTACTACCGCTCGCACCCGCTGAAGGCGGCGGGCGGGCGCGTGGCGTGCCCCGTGCTGCGCGCCTTCGTGTGCCGCCGCTGCGGCGCGCGCGGGGACCACGCGCACACCATCAAGTACTGCCCGCTCAGCACGCACGACGGTACCTGCTCACCACGCTCTTACTGCCTTACCCGCAGTGCCACCACTGTTTAAAGTACAATTTCTTAGTTGTAAGACAGATGCCAGTTTACTTTATATCGTACATTATGTGTTGGTCGGTCTCCCTTAACTCTGGTTTTACGAAAAGATTGCGATTTTAAATAATACGAGGTTTCCTCTAAAAATGTTTTTAAAGTTAAAAATTAACACGAGAATAATTTCAGAACGCATAAAGTCCACCGCTATGATGCGCAGCGTTCGCATGGCATCAGGTCGCCGCCGCCCGAACTCTTACGCGCTCTCGTCACAACTCGACCCGCTCTGGGCTGCACTCGAACAAAAACTAATGCTGTAAGTAAGTAATTTATTTCACTTCGACGGTTCAATAACAATAATAAATTAAATTTTATTTCCAAACTGTTATTGAATCATCACATTTTGTATTAGTTAGTTGATTATCGAATAGATGGCGTTGTTATCAATGAAAGCGGGTGTTAGAAATTATATTTTGTTTTTCGTTATAAAATCATCAAGTATTATTAATGTTGACTGTTACATTTAAGTGTTTAAAATATGTTGACTGAATATGTTTGAATCGTGTTTTTAATACCATATTAAAGGATTACTTGTGAGAATCCAGAATAATGAGGATGTTAGTATTTTCTTAATGGAGGAAGAGAATATTCTTATAAATGATAAATACCAATAATATAGTTGGGACAAATATAGTAATAAGTTACTGTATCCAGTGCAGATAATTTGATAACTAATAAGTTTACATTTATATACTTTTTCAAATACTTTGAAAAGTTTCGTTACATAGCTTAGACAAGCTACGAAAATGTATTGTGATTGGCAGACAAACAGATTCGTTTTATTTGTTTTAAGTGGGACATAAGTCGTTTATACATTTATATGAATGTGAACTAATCAATACATTTTCAGACTTTTAATATTTGAACTTCACATAAATTAGGTTTAGTTCTCGACAATATTATTATTAAATCAATGATCATTATCTTATACATGCGGATATATCGTGTATGAAATATTCAACTCATTTGAAATCAAATATAATACATTTTCTTAATCAATGCTAATGTATTGATAATAAAATGATTGTAATTATGAATTTGTAACACTAAACTGATTTAAAACTGAGACCGTTATGTCGAATTTTTGTAAACCAGAATCTGTCTAGATTTCGGTCAATATGTTTCGTATAAATTACCACTTTAAATAAGCAATTAAAAGAATAATTTGCGGTCTTGTTTTGAGTAAATTAAACGCTGCTCAAAATTAAATAAAGAAATTATCTTGCTGTCAACATAGAGTACCCATTTAGTTTGTTTTACATGAAAAGAAATAAATTAACAGACGTAAGTGAAAGAAACGTTTTTTTTTTAAACTTGAGGCAGTGTCATTTAAGTTGTTATTAATTTTAAATAAATTAACCCAATAACTTTTATTGAAATTAGCCTAGTATGGAAATGTTGTTTTTGATAAATTTGGATTTTTGCTCATAATATTTTTCGATATCCGCCATAGTCCGCATGTCGAGATAAAAAGTATAATACATATATTTAGTATTGATACATAAGTTGACATACCATAGACTTATGAATATATTTTTTGCTTCTAGCGATCTAGAATTTTTATTTTGTTGATTTATGTTTATTGAACTTCAGTATTTTGTTTTCGTTTATTTTGTCATTATTTTGGTGTCTTTTGGGGATCTAATAAAAATTATAATAAATCAGATTGTATGTTTGTTTTATTTATTTTGTGAAATATCTTTATTTCTTCTTCTTCTTGTTGTGTTGCTCCAATTCCGAAGGCCATCAGCTTTCGGCAAGGCCTTACTTGTTTTGTATCTAGCCCTCTACTGGTCAAAGGAATCCCTCAAATCCTTCCATATTTAACTACAACAGGTTTACTATTTTGGAATCGCAATTCTCACCATGGTTGAATGGAATGATTGAATATTGTTTAAAATTAGCCTTTATAACAGCCTATAGCTGTCCACGGCTGGACATAGGCCTCTCCACACGTTCTCCAGCTCGACCGGTTCATTGACACTTGCATCCAACGAGACCCAGCGGCTTTCACCAGGTCGTCGGTCCATTCTGCAGGTCGCCGTCCCACGCTGCGCTTGGTGGTACCTGGTCTCCACTCCAGAACTTTTCTGCCCAACGGCCGTCCTCTTTTCGCGCTATGTGGCCCGCCCATTGCCACTTCAGCTTGCTAATCCTACGGGCTATATCGGCGACTGTCGTTCGTCTACGGATCTCCTCATTTCTGATTCGATTTAAAATTGGTTCCCTTCTTTCTGACTTCAGTCTTTTGACCTCTTTACCAAACCTCTTCGTTCCTCAACAACCTATAGGTAACCCACATATTCCTCTACTATTTGTACTTGGTATTTATTGATATCACCTTAATTAAATCACCTCGCCAGTGACTTAATACACCGCCTACGATTTGTCGTCGCTTTGTGAGGAGCTGTCATTCTATTGTGAGTAATGTTGCGCATGAGTTTATTTTTAGCATTGTAGAGTAAGGCTTAGATCTTAATCTCTTTTAAAATTCACGGGATAACTACATGGGAAGAGACCCGGTCCTTTATAAAGGCGGAGACGGGTTAAACATGCACATGCCTTGTTGAGAACTATAAATGTTAGTTATTATTACTCTAATAAATGATTTCGTTTTTCACTAATTATACACTAGTTTGATAAGGTTTGCAAGTTTTGCAAATTTAATATATTTTTTACAATTGACTATTGTTTTAGATACGTAGGTATATTATGCCTAATTATTTAATTGATTCCTTACGACACTGCAGACACTAATCATTCCATTATGATTCACCATGTAGGTATTTATAATAAAAATGCAGATATTTTTTAAGACATTTACGTTATGCCAACTTTCCCAACTATAAAGCATTATATCTATCTATCCGGTATCGCCATTGTAATTATGAACAATCAATTATACAAGTAACACTTGGAAAGATAGTAAAAGTTAGACAAAGTGTGTCAAACATCGCGCCTGCGCACAAACGGAAAATAAACATTATTATTTGAAATTAAAAAAAAGTCGCACGACACTACACTCGGATGTGCCAGCTGAGTGTACTCCAAAACCTAGAAAACTGTTCACAGTAATAACAATCTTACGTACTTGACATAAAGAGCTTTTTGAAGTGTCCAACATCGAAGAAGCCGTTTAAAAATCATACGAATTTGAACTCACGCGCCGAAACGCCGCGTACCGTTTTGAATTCATTGATCATTCGTCTTCAACGCTTTAATCGACCTTAAAATCAAAATAACAAGTCATACTTTCCTTTAAAGCTGTGCAGCCAAACGAAAACCGCGCTTGAAATGTAGGATGAAAGTTTAATTTCGTTTGAAAGCAGTTACCAAAATATCTAGGTCCCAATCCGGTTGATTTGGGAATGTGTGTCGCTAAAGTAGGCTACGAAGAGCTGGGGGTAGTGGGGGTAGGGGGGGGCATGCTAAGATTATGCACATCTGTATAATGGTCGCTGGCTGTTAAAATTGGCACACTTTGACCACCGAGCGTGAGCCTTTTCTAGGCTATATAGAATTTAATGTTTATTCAATTTGTAGCTCTGGGAGCGAAGATCGTTGGATGATGTCTATGTAACGAATGGTTGCATTTGATATCTAGGTTATGTCCTAAAAATGATTTATGTTTTAACTGTTATTCGAGTTCTGCCGTGGAATAGACAACCCTTAATAAATCTTTTCAGGGCACTAGACTTGACTACAACTTTTCTTGATCAGTGATAACCCAATTTTCACTCAACTTATCTTTCATGAAAAGTTGGGCAGATTGTGTGATACATTTTTGTAAGGAATCCAATTTAAAAATCGACTTCCGCGTTATAAACACAAATCACATAAATTACGCATAAAAGGTTTGACGTGGCGGCTTACACACTCGAAATTTGTCCCAAAAAAAAAACAGCCCCACACATAATTAGATACCAAAAAAAATACATTGCAAGGAACAATGAAACAGAATACTATAATTTAACTACTTAAAATGAATTCTGAACCTATTAATAGTAGTCCACAGTATGTTTACTTCTTACCATCCTAGCCATTGCCTGCAGCCGCAGCACAGTAGCACCATTCCATTTGGCGTGGGAAGCTACAACAAGGTGTGACTTTGGATAGAGGAAGCCTTGATTAATATCGAATAAATTAAGATACGCATCTGTAAGCCGATGGTGGTCCAGTTTAGATGAATGGATATGCAGGTCCACTTGGTAAGTGTCTAGTTATGTTCTTATGTCTTCCTGCTGCGGATAAATCATTTGAGAAACTATGCATACCAACCGATGTGTTTAGAGATGTTTTCAGGTATTTAAGTTGAAGCTTATGTATTGTAGAGGTAATGAATTACGTAGTGAGAAATACAACATTTAACACTAGTCACAGCCAAACAGTGAAGTAGCTTTGCTATTTATTATCACTTAGGCTTTTTTCTTTAGTTCTAACTTTTATCAAGTTAAAATTAAAATAATGGAAAATTAAACTTAATAAGTAATGAAAACTAGTCGAAACGTCAAGCTATAAAGTTAAATGCATGTTACAAGTTAATTCCGTTACTCTCTGTTTGGTGTCCATAATCATTTGACTCCTGGACTATACTTTGCAGTTTTCTGAAACATTAAGTTCTAGTTTATTTTTATCTTCATTATCATTTCGTGCTTTACAACCAGATAATCTTATCTTATCCTAATCGATCCTAGTTTAAAGTTCATTACTATAATTGTGAACGAAAGAACTGACAAATGTTTTTGCGATCAAATTGTGTAACAATACAAACAACGCCGCTAATTACACTGCATACATATTTATAAACACAATGCAATCTTAATGTGGACTAACAGTCCCGAGTCTGTGGGTGTACCTAATTAAACTATTGACCCCAATATTATACATCTTTGTAGTCACACTATTTCTGTCTGAGATGTCTGTCTGACAGCGAGCGTGTGGGCTTCGTTCTTAGGAATAGCTGTTGATCTTTTATTCGGTGCTCCGTTTGGTTGGTATAACAAGACGAACATGCTCTTGATTTAGTGTCACTTGAATAGCTGCGAAATAAAATTGATGTCGAAGACGCCAACTCAGAAGACGCTCAACTAAGCACTGGTCGAAACGGCTCAGCGGACATCCTCGCACTCGATATCTCGCTGGTGGGTTTTACATGTCAGACACCGTAAAAACTATCAGCTTCTAAATAGCACGTCACATTTGGGTTGCTTTTTCGCAAAAAGCGATTCTCATTACCACAGTCAAAATCACATAAAATATGTTTTATTTTATCAAAATTAGCTGTTTTACCAGAATGCCGAATATCTGGCCTCATAACATCGACAGGTTCAGCTGAGTAAGTGGGTACCACATTAATGAAATGCTAAGAGGACGTCGTTTCTCGTGGTGTGAACAGTTTATGATTTGGATGCGACAGGATGAGAACCATGTTACAGAAAGAAATATGAATACAGACTGAACTAGAATGCGTTAGAAACCGGTGGAAATAAAAATCCCCAGTGTTGTAAAAAACATGATGCAAGAAGCAAAATTAAATGTTTAAGAAATTGCGTACTAGCTACCTGTATTCCAGTTACTGAATTTAATATACTTTATAATAACAAAGAAAAATTAAATTATGAAATGAAGAACTAAGCCCCGAACCTATTCTAACCGCTTTTATCCAACAAACTTCGCCAGCTCGAATTCTGCGCGTCTCGTCTATCTGCGCCTACGCATGGCCCTTCCCCCTCCCCACTAAGAGAAATGGCGTGACCTTGTTTCTTGACCCACTGCCGACGTCGCGGCCGAGCACCGACGCACACAGGCGCACGCGCGAGCGCACACATGCAAACCTTACCCGGTGCTTGCTTGACGTTTGTGTGGAATAGTTTTTAGGTAAGGGTAGTTTTTCTTCTAGTTTCCTTCATCAGAGTGGTTTGCTTAGAGTTGTAAGGGAAAAGAAGGAACAAAGAATTAATTCCTTAGGAAATAATGGTGCTGAATGTCCAATTTTAATGACTGTAATTTTTTTTTCTTCGAAGCATTTTTTCTGATTTTCTTAGACTTTTGTGGATAGGAAGTTCCTTCAATATGAAGGTTTTTAAATCTGCTTTACCTGTGTGACAGATACCGGGATGCAAATGTTTGTTATAGTAAAAGCTACGGCTAAGTTCTAAGCCTGTTTCAGATTATCAGACAATCGTAAAACGTCCTACGCTGCGGTTATTGTATTATGCCCTCCATTAGAGCACAAGTTTATCCCCAACAAAGAGACTTAAATATTTTACTGAAGTGCTTAGTAGAAAATCTTAGTTTTAAACGATTAAAATGCAATCAAACTACCGCATCTATTATGATTTATGCTTAAGTATAATTTTGGAGTTTATAGTTTAGTTTAGTTCCTAGATACTACTAATTTTAGATGATTAAGAAGGTTAAATATTTTTTAATTAATTGTATACAAATAAAAAATTATATGTTTACAAATTTTGGAGTTAATTAGGTAAAAGTTACTTTTTGTAAGGACCTAATTCCACAACCAAGATAAATAACGAACTAATTAACAAAAAATAGCACATCTTTGATTGACTTCCCACCTCGCACACAACCGCAAACAAATCAATAAAAATCCAAGTATGAACGCAAGTCACTTAGCCAAGCACCGTGATTACTGATTGTATATCGCCATAAACTTTATGGCTGCTGACAAAATGCCATCGCCAATGAGCACGGTCGAGCCTACAGCGAATAATTACTCTCGGAGTGTCGGCTAATAAAGTGTTGCTGTGTCTCTATCGCTTCTGCTTCGTCCCACATACCCAATTTCCTTTACAAGCGTACGACTTTGTTTATTGATTTTTTTACTCTCATACATTGCTGTATTAGTATTAGTATTCTAATTGCATGATAATGATTATGGGGGTATTGTATTTTGTATGTTAAAAACTTTTACTTTAAAGTGTTATGGTAATCAAAAGTGGGTTTATGTTGCGTTTTGCGCTGATAAAATAATGTTGTTTGTGATTTTTCGTTGTTCGTGGCAGATGATGGTATTAACTGGAAAACAACGGTTATGGGTTACAGATTGACTCGTCAACAGCATCGTTATCATAATTAAGATGTTATCAAAAGATTTCTTTTGAATATTGATGATACAAAATAAAACTTTTATAATTTTCTGGGAGGTTTGACTAAGCGATGAAGAATTTCCTTGTGATTCGTTCTAAATTCGCACTAAACTAAGCCTCCTACATGAGAGGATCTAAGTAAAACAGTTCATAAGAAGACCTCTGCCTGCTACATATCGCCATCCCTATTCTAACTCCTACACGTGTCGCTTGCATGTGTGCACGTCCGCGTTGCCTGTGTGTGCGTCTGCCTCCGTGTGGAATGAAACATTACAGCTTAATAACAGATCTGCCGTATGTAGGTGAATAGGAGCTGCCAATTTGTTAGATACACCTAATTATGGGGTTTTGTATTGAGAACAATTACCAACTGTATTTACCTTGTAGGTATAAGAATTGGTCTCAACTCAAGTGAAACTTTCGTTAAATTTGTATTTGACACTACAAGATATTTGGCTATTGCACTATGTTAAGTGTTCGTCAATGCTTACCATAAAACGGAAAATGAAGTCAGATTTTTTGATTTGGTCATGTTTCTGCCAAACTGCAGTAAGCTAGCCTGGTGACAACTACTCAAACTTTCCCTATATGGAAGGAGGCCCCTTTAGTGCGAAATCTAGGCTTTCATCATTTATTAATTGTTTTCTGAGCGCGAATAAAAAGCTGTATTAGGTACTTAGTAGTTGCTGCAGTTACTAACACCACTGCTGAACAGGCGAAAAAAGATGAAGGTTAATATCTGAAGAGCATTCTTAACTATTATATATTTCTTAAAGTTATTATGAGCAACTAATGCGCATAGTGTCTAAGCTATCCATATACCCCTGTGAGAACACACACGGTATTACAAGCGTATAAAATCACGCTCATTATTTCCATACTATCTCATGGAAAGGAAAGTTAAGTGCGGCGTATCATTGTAGCGAGCGATCTAATTATGGCGTAGCTTGATCGGCCATGGAGATTGCTCGATGACAATGTTGTGATACCATCTGGGCGTAACAAAGCGAGACGGCGCTCTAGGCGGTGTGGTGCGCTGTCCCGCTTCCACAGCTGGTAGTATTAGTTTAGGTGGTGGTAGGTATTCAGGTTTATACATGGATTATACTCATTAATCATGGAACGCATTTGCTTATGCAGTTCATTTGTATATGGTGATCGGGTAATTCACCCTGCCTTGCTTCTCCAAGTTAGTCTAGTAGGTCTTGCTACAGTCAATTAAAAAGGTACTTTATTAATAGGCAAGAAATGTTGGCCGTCAGAAAAATTTGATAGCCGTGATCACAGGTTTTCCTAATATGAAAGGATTCACAATAAGAAAAATCTGATTTTGCTTTAATACCTCCTATATCATCACTGTCAATGATTAGGATACCTTCTGGTTCTTTTAAGTCTACCTACTCCGGGTGAAAGAAAAGCATATACTCAACTAGGACTAGATATGCGGGAAGCTGGTGACATAAACATCACACAACAGCCATCCATCCTGAGGTATGTGTAGGATAGCATTTACAACGAACCCGCATATTTCAGCCACTACAGTTGGAAAAAGAAAGTGGCAAACTGATAATTTATATCCGAATGGTATTTAGATAATATAAATCACAATTATACTTGTTAATGGCTGGTTGATTCATCGAACGTTCTTATTCTTTTACTTAAATCTTGCAAAATAAATAGTGGCTTTTTCTTTATTTAGCCAGATGCATTTATATGTACAAGTAGATAATGAATTTGTTTCAGCGACGGTAAATGTGCTCCTTGCCTGACATTACAAATATGCCTTACATGAATGCCTGGCTTTAGGTATTATCAATAAAGGCCTTTAATCGTTTCCATGATAAAGCATGACACGCAAAAGTACACTTAAAATCTATGATTGAAATAAAACAAACGAAAATGATTTAAACATTCCAAAACGTAGATAATTTGATTGAATCAGAACAATTCTGTTAAGTGATGATTCTATATTTGGTGATAACCGGCTGATCACCGTTGCGTGTACCGTTCGCCTCGTAATAATGTAGGTGATAATTTTGGACAGCGCCGTCATTCGGTGATATCAGACCTCTCGTAAATAGCTGTAACGGTTATTTTGCGGATCCATTGTTATTTGAAATTTTCATATACATGTTCTTGTATTCAAATGTTAGTATTTATGGAGTTGGCCTGATTGTAGCATGCTCACGACCCTCGGCAGGAGCGGCATAGAGGCTTAGTATTAGCTCGGCTGACTTGCGTGGGTGATTTGTGTCCGCAGTACATTGTGCCCACGGTCTAGGAGACATGTTGAATAGGGGCACCTCGATGCCAGTGGGTAGGAATATTACTGGCTGTGTCTCAACTCAAACCTTAAGGACTGTCGTGAGGCCTTAGGAGGTAACTTTGAAATTCCTGTAGTGCTTAGTTTTGTATGGACAATTAGCGAAATATGATTGACGACAAAAATAGTGAATAATTTGGTTTTTTTTTTCAACGAATGTTTTCAAATAGTTGCTTTATGCTGATGACCGTATCCGTATATTTATAGTCGCAGGACTCACACATTGTGGTCTACAATTCTTCAGTGGAGTGTCTTTTTCAGGTGCACAGCTATTCTCTAAAGTATCAACAGCCTACATCATCGCCAGCACATCGTAAAAGCTTTGATCTAAAGTAACAATTTATATCGTTATAAATGTTGGTTACTGAGATATTGTGGATCGTGGGAAAAGCGATTGTTTCACTTTTTATTGTAAATGGCACATAGCTCTTAAGACCAACCATCATCTAATGTTTCTTTTAGAAGATTGCCGGCAATTAATCTTTAACAGTATTTTAACCGTGAAGTTTTGATGGAGTTGTTTCGCTTCGTAGACAATGTTCAATCAAGTTTTACAAAAGAACTTGCGATATTTTTGTTAACTTGCCTTTATTAATATATGTACGAGTAGGTACTGGTAGAGTCTAGTACAGCTCATTTCTTTTATGATATAGGATGTCTCCGATATTTTTATAAAGTTCGCTTGTTTTAACAGTTATTTTGCCTATATTATACGCCATTATCACATTTATTTTTAAAGTTTATCTTTAAGAAAAATGTTGGTACGTGACGTAAACCGGATTCAAAACCGTTTTAACCGGATCCGCAACTTTTCCGTCTCGTAAGTAGTGTGTTCGTATTACCGTTGGACATTTTAGGGTGGACCGTGTGTACAGATGCGGGAGTACAGTTACAGACTTAAAATATTTGCGGATTCCGCTTGTATTTGTTCTGAGGGTGGGTGCTTGTACTGTTCTTTAAATGACATTTACCCAAAAAGCTTGCATGATAATGTTAAAGACGTATTTATCACAACTCAAAAAAAGCTCCTTTAACTGGCCGAGCAATACCTCTGTATTTCACAAAGAAAAGTTTTTGGCCAGCATGGTTAAAAAGGACACAAATACTTGGCATTCGCTGTCGGCGCGCGGTGAATGTCAAACAGAACATTTGTGTCCGCAATGATAGGTGATTGTCAATTGTTATCAGGGCATAACACACATACATAGAGACAACATAAAATGTTTATTATTGCGGTAGTGTCGGCCTTTGCGGCTCGTAAAACTTGCTCGATGTGTTTTAACGAGCTGCCGTATTGTGGTCGCAGTTCGAGACTCCGGTATAATATTTGTTTATTGTCCGTCTGTAGGTCAGAACTTCAAGACATGATAGTAAAACGAGATTGTAAATAACTGTCAGATTGTACTGCGATGTCGTTTCATACAATAACAAGATTTTAAGATAACTTTTCTTTTACTTATTTTTTTGCAATTTGATCCGTGTTTTCAGGAAAGAGGAGAATTCTTTGCAACTTCCATTTTGAACTCCTGATCAAAAATGATTATAATAAGTTTGTTTTCCAGGTCAATGTGCAATTTTGGGACCGTACCATCTCTCATCACAACCTTAGAATATTTGCCTCTACTACGTTTAGGTATATACTTACTTTATACTGCCTACAGCCTTACCTTTGGCCACGATCTTGGGAACAAGCACGCTACACATGCCCCAAACCCGTTGTTAAGGAGTTATTCGTGGTTCGTTCAGCATTACCATTCGCTAAGTGTGTCGCGTTGAGAGTGAACGCCGGTACTGTTATACGGCGGGCCGACTTTTACTTTTGACGCCCCCCTCGCCCCCCCCCCCTGCACGTGAGGATGGCGAAATGCTTTTAGGAGTGATGCGTAAACATTGTAGTGTTGACTTTGACTTTGAAAGATGCTGATGTTGTTACTAATGTGAATGACGCTAAGCTTTACAAATTGCCGCTCCTTTTGGATGCTCGTTTTGTTATGATACTTTTTGCTTTGATTGCATTATTTCTAGTTCAAGTTTAACGATGAATGTTGATAGTTTTGTTTAAGATAGCAGAGTATAATTGCCGATACTTTTTATTTATATCTAAGTACATCTATTAAATTATATATCTAATATCATCTATGTATATAGTTATATATTTTCATATGTATTCGTATTGTTTATAATTAGCGATAGCTATATTAAGTAGTAGTTTTAATTGTTTCGTTTTCTGCTGTTGTACCTATCCCAACTGTCTTTTATTATACCCAAAGGTTCACTGGTAGATAATGCCTCGCGGCATTAAGTCCGCCTTATGTACCACAATTGTACGTAAAAGATTAAATAAATAAATAAATAAAATACTTAGCACGTACCCGTGCTAAGTATTTTATTTATTTATTACTTTACGCGTTTGTACTGGACTTTCTCAGTAAATCTGCTTGTAGAAGTACACCTGATTAAGTTTCTTGTAAGTTTTGATGCTAGCTGACGGAAGACGGATGAAGGATTAATTTTTTGATCTACTTAATACGGCATTTATTTGAAATATATCTCTTCAACCGTTGTAACTTATTTAATATCTAAAGGGTCTTTTCAGCGAATTCCTCTTAGAAATTAAACGCAATGCTTTCATAGAAACAGTGTCAGTCTTTTTTTGAATTTGACATAGTAAAACAGGAACGAAGAAACATTCTCAGAAACGGAACAAAGGAGGAACATGACTTCCATTTCCATGTCTTGTAATTCTGTAGGTATCCCATAGGCCACGGTAAGGACCGGAGAGCACGGTGTCGGTTCGCGGATGCAGTGCCGCCGGATCGGGGTCACCGGCACACTTTCACGAGGCGGCCCCCGCCCGGGGAAAAGGGGGGAGGAGAGAAAGGGGGAGAGGGGGAGACGCTGTTCCCTCCTCCCCCCCGCGCAGCTTCCGGAAATGGCGTTTAAGGTCGCCTGGTCAAGGTTATAGTGCGCCTTTTTTGATTATCAGGTGGGGATTTTATGAGCTTTGAAATGAGGTTATGCCATGTATACGTATAATCAATAGGATGGGCTGTGTGAATGTCTGCTAATGTCAAGTGCGTATTCATTTTAATCATCGAAAGGAATTTGGCTTTCAGATCTTAAGGTATTTGACGTTTCTAGATATATAGAAGTATGGTTCTCATGTTATGATTCTATAGTTCTTGATAAATCAACGTACAATTTGCTCAACATTACATTTTATGAGCAAACTTTGCACTTAGAAGACCTCATTTTACTTACTTAAAGATAAAAAATACAGAAAATAATGTAATTTTCCTTGGTTCTCCATGACGTGGCGATTCTCAGTTCTTCGCCAATTCGGGTAATAAATACAAGAGCGTGTCACGAAATCATGTGCCCAAGTAAGTCATAGCTTTCAGAGCGTGAAGTGTTTATTATACGGTCTAAAATAAATTTGGGTTAGTCAATGTTTTGAGGCAATTGGGGGAAATAGGTTGTTATGCTTGCAATTTTATGTACTTTTAATTTTACCCTCATTTCAGGTAAATTTAACCTAGAATCCGATGAAGCTTTTGGAGTTGGTCTTAGTATAATAAGTGGTATACTTTCGACAGAAGTTTATTGGTAACATTTTTGGTTGTTAGGAATTTTCTGTATCTGCATGGAAATTATTAAAAGATTTTCATCGACATTCGTACTGAATGTCTCAGGTCAGTCTAGAACTCAGTGTATCTATCTAAGGTCAATAAAATTAATGTATTCAAATACAAGTCCTTTACAAACTTCACCTCGTTAGTGAGAATAAATTGAGCTCGTGTTCTACATAACAGAGCACTAAAACATAATTCCAATCATTTTCGACGCCATTACGTTGTGAGTTCTGCCTAACTATAGTGATAAAACACATTAAGTGTACTGACCTGCGCATGACGATGCGCGCGCGCCGCTCAAATCATAATAATTAATCATTACAACCCAAAATCTTTACGTCGCGTCGTGTAAAGGTCAAGCGGCACAAGTTATGCGAGTAGCGGCTCTTTTAATTTTACTTTAGTCATTTTATCAGATACGCTGAGAACGTTTGTTTTTTTTCATTTATTATACATTAATATGGCTTTTTAGAGTTATTTAATGTGTTATTGGCCGAATACAATACTAGTACTTTGTTGTAATGAAATGATTGGGATAATAGCTTTTTTATGATGGGGGAGTCTCCACGGACCTTACAGACTTAAACCTAAATCGCCGTGCTACGTCATCCACGTTTGGGGGTCGGTGCATGTCAATGCGTTGATACCCTACCTACTGACATTTTGTTTTGCAATAACTTATATAAAACAAAGCAAACAATTCAACAATGAAGTAGTTGTAATTTCCCTCGCCTCACTCTTTCCTTGCGCCTCGCTCGGGTCGCGTACAAGTTCAAGTATGAAGGGCAAGGAGCGGCGGTGCGGCGGCGCGGGCGCACATTCGCAAGCATTTCACTCGAGCCAAAGGTTGCGCTGACCTTTCGCTCACATTTGCTTTACATCGGGGGTGTGACCGCCTTCGGAGAGGATCGATAGGCGTCATGATAAACTCGAGAGCTTTGATATTTGAGAGTCTTGAGAACTCATCCATAATTGTTCATAATTACAGGGAATAGAACTGTCAGAAAAGTCAGACAACCTGACTAACCAAGGGGTATCGTGTTGTCCAGGTAACTGGGTTGAGGAGGTCATATAGGCATTCGCTTCTTGTAAAACACTGGTACTTAGCTGAATCCGGTTAGACTGGAAAGCAACCCCAACATAGTTGGGAAAAGGCTGGGCCAATGATGAGAACTGTCAAATGTTAATGGGATGGAGATCTCAAATATACGGTTTTTCTGTAGCTGGTTTGATTTCTTATCGCATACCATGATTAAGTCTTGCCTTTCCTGAATGTTACACTAGAACAGATCTTCTGAATCTTGACTTCTACAATAGTTTATAGTTATCTAGTTTCACCTACTCATACTCACTAACAGACAAAGCGTTAATCAGTTTTGTGGGACTCTGTATTAGACTATAAGATTCTTGTTAAAAAGTACTTAATAAAAAACTTCATTAAGAACATTTTTTTTCTCATGGCATAATCCGACACTTCGTCATATTTGCCCCGAATGAACAAACTCAATTAACCAAGTGTCAGTGGGTTGATCACGTAGCTTGTTCTAGATAAATGTGTACATACCAGAGCGACACGTAGGTCTGTCCATCCGTCCGGGAGTTAGTCGTCTGAGATATTAATTACAGTTAAATAAAATACTCTTCGATCATTTAAAAGGCAAGTAAGAACAAAGAGTGGCTTGAAAACCTTCCAATCATATAGGGGTTTGCATCCAACGATTGTGAGGTGCCCTTTGAAAATCATATTAATAAGTCTCCAGCGTTTCGTTCATCACCAGGCTTTTACGGTTTGTTTTTCTTTAAACTATTTCTACAGAAACTTCGCCCTCGAGAGTCTTCCTTACATTAGGCCAGATTTTTATTTTATGTTATACCAAGTATATTTGTCTAAGGGCCGATTTCTCAATCATCAGTTAACTTTTATCTGAGGAATAAATATGGCCGTTTGACATATTTTCTATACAAAAGCTGTCAAAACGTCAAACATATTCATCGAATAAAAGATATCTGGCGATTGAAAAATTGGCCCTAAGTCATACAAATAGAGTTGAAATACTACCCCTTGAGTTGAGGTATTGCGTGAAGTTACTTACGGCATCGTTACTACGTTGTATGCTCTTCAGAGAGTACCTTTATTAAAGTGTAATACTTGTCAGAACGAGACGGAATACAACACTATGTCGTGTTGTCTCTCTCTCACAACTCCAACAGCCTTACTTTAATTATGGCCCTGCGTTTTGTCTGGAGAAAATGCTAATCACTAATTAGAATCGAAAAGGAAGGCAGACTAATATTCTTGTTAGACTGATTGTCCCCAAGTTTGTCTGTTTAACATACTCGTGAATATCTGAGTAATTAAATGTATACTAGACTACCATGTAGGCAAAGTGTGGGAAAATGTTTTGTCTGGTTGATATTGGAGTGAAAACATTGATTTTCTTCGAGAATTTGAGCGTAGCTATGTCTCCTGATATATTTTTGCTTATTTTTTTTGTGCGAAGGACTTTGGGCTTTTGCACTTAGGAATTTAATCCGCGTGTCGCGCGGGTTTCAGAAACACTCAAGGCACATGCACAAAGAAACTCAGACTCAGGACAACCTTTCGTGGATCGAACCCGTGACAAGTCGAGTACCAATCATTCTGCAACCAGCGCATAAAATGGATGTAAACATTACTCTTTCACATTTTTTTTTGTATTTAACTGTGTCCTTTCTTTTGCTAATTTCCTACACCTTATCATGATGTGCAACAGTTACAGCCTGATATACTTTCCTTAGCTTTGTGTCACGAATACAAACCGCTGTGTGTTGACATCCAGCTCACAGTTCGTAGCAGGTCATCAATCCTCGGCTCCTGTTCATGCTGGTCGCGTTCGTTGTAGTATACAATACGTCGCATGACTTTAGTGTTGAGGACCACTGGCTATATTGACTTCTAGATCATAATACCTAACCTAAAAATTCTCGTGTCGCGGTGTACGAAATTAAATTCCGCCAAACGGCTCCACCGATTCTCATAAAAAATTGTGTGCACATAGGGTAGGTCTGAGAATTTTTATTCTCTGAAACTAATTTGTATGGCAAAGCAACTTTTGCGGGGACAGCTAGTTGTATATAGGGCCTGAGCACAGAGATTTTAAAGAAAGAAAAATTATGTGAAATTTCGTTCGATATCTCCTTTTTAAAACGATTACAGCGTTGTTTTATAAGCTCACAGTAAAGACACCATCTATGTAAACAATAGGTGAACACCATGTTGCTCTATGCCTTATACTCTATGCACCGCACTTTTACCTATGCAGTGAGCCTCTTACACCAGCCAAAAACGGCTTCAGGCAAAGAGATGCAAACAATTTCAGACTACAAGCGACTACAGATGAACTTAGTGTTTCACTGAAATAATATTTTTAAAATTTTAATATTTAATTATTCAATAGTTTATGTACAATAACAATGTTTTTCATAAACACAAATATTATGTCCAATACTATCGCCTAATAAAAAACGTCCAGATTCAAATAAAGATATGCAAATATCCTGTCTTATATTATTGACAGTTCGTTACCAGAACATTTTATATAATTAATCATTTTAATTACGATAACCTCAATTAAAATAGAATATATTTATCAATAAGAAAACTTGTTGCTTGAACCCAAAAATGCCATACAGGTATTTAATTAACAGGCACCTTAGTTATTTTGAAGAGTTTATTAGTGGAATTCATACGTGTAGGTAATAAAATAGTCACAAGTCCGCAGTATAGTAGTCACGTAGTAGGAGTTTGCGGCGGGCGGCGGTGAAATCATGCCTCGCTATTTAAGTGGGTTGGTGAAAGAATCTCTCCGGCGCGCGCGCAGCGTACCGACAGCAAGCAAAGCCGACCTTGAATCGGTTAGCATTTTAATTCTGTTTTTTGTATTTCTTAAATATTACACAAATGAATGCTTTTTAACCTCATTATGGAAGATCAAAATGTAAAGTAAATGTTGTGGTTTTTTTTGGATTTTACAGTAAGATAAATTAATTTGTAATTGTGACAAATAACAGTTGTATACCGAGTTTTTAAGCAATCTGGAAATATATTGCTCTCCCAAAAATGACAATAGCTGAAAATCAAAAGCAGAAGTTTTGTGTAAGGTTTTAAAGCCGGGGGCATAAGCCGACAATAAGATGATACAGATACAGTGATTCGAAATCTCGTGTGAGATCGATTTATCAGTACACTTTTTACCGAATTGTGACGTTATGTCCCATTCTCTTACGTTTCATCATCTCTGATGCCATTTTCTGTAACAAGTTCCTAACACTAACCGAAATCATTTATTTTCGTCATCTAATTCACAAATACTATTTGTTTGAATAATTACTCTGTAATACTTATTTTCTATAATATGTAAAATAACAGATTATTGCAGACTCTGTAAAAAACCTTACTTGATCAGACACGTAGTCTCAAAAACGTATTATTTTGCCATTGCGATTTTGACACTCATTTAACAATCGATTCAGATTTGCAATCCATTATATAAAACGATCGATTCGATACAGAGCCGACGCTAATAAATTACTTACTTTGCAATATGAAAAACTAATTAAACAAATTGAGAAACAATTTAGTTGCCGACCGTACCGTGCGCGTGTGTGTGTCACACGTCGATACGTTGACATTCACGTGCATGGGTGAGTTCAATTCGCACGAGTTTTTGCGCGTGTGTGAGTGTTTTCTCTTGTGTGCCCTGCGCAAGAGCTCTTGTTGACGCAAAAAGGCAATTTGTCGTTTGTGTGTGCATTATGACAATTTTCACATCCGACTTTCTTCCGAGACGCACGGGAACATTACGTGTGTTGTGTGAACTAAACTTTTAGTTGGATCTTTCACTTTGTGTGTTCACACCTTTGTTTACTATATAGATGTCTAATGTGACCCACTTGTGTCTTTACGTGTATTTTTAGAAATTAGCTGCGATTTTATTATGTGCGATTTACTTACGGGCTAAGGTCACACTTTAATGTAAGTAGACTATATCTGATAATAATATAATTAGCTTTTATGAATATGAAAATGAACCATAAATCCGTTCCTTCTCATTCATATCCTGTAATATACATGATACACAAATATTTAATAGAAAAAAAAACAAAGTAGTATCGTTAACAAAAAAAATCTTCATTTATTTTACATTAATTTACAAATTTACTTAAACATCTATTGGAAAAACCTCTAGAAAAATAACATTCGCCGCTTAAAAAGTACGCATAATATTTAATTGTTTTCGTCAACTGTAATGATTTACAATTAATTAATAATTACAAAAATTATATTGAAAAATAAATACTTAACGCTAACAATTTATATTCTAATAAAAAGGTACTTTTATTAAGTTCTATTCACACTTGTCGGAAGAATCGCTGCGGTCGAAACGGGGAACGAATGTTTTCTTTAACTGACAGCATTAAACTTGAACTGCTTTTTTCTGCGCAGTAAGCAGTTAATAAGATTTTACGAAAAAAAAATGAGAGGTGAATTATGTTCAATAAATTTACAACATTAAAAAAAAACAAATTACTGTTTCACTAAAAGAAAATGCAACGACACTAAGCTTTATTGCTCCTTTTATTGGTGAAAGCGAATAATAAAATATAATGTTTAGCTACTGAAAAAACTTCTATTCATGATTATTGCCCATTCTTCGAATGACTCATCAGTCTGTTTTATTTAAAAGCGATGTGAAATTATTTCTTTATGAGTAAAATTGATGAAGTGAGGGGTCACTATTAGTGTTTATCATTTACCTTGTTCCTTATAAAGAGATATTCGATTTCCTCAATAACTCGTAGGATTTCAATTTCATTTCTACACGAGAAAACTTTCCATATTCCTTGCTAACGTTCAGAGGTGAAGTAACTCTATTAAGAAAAGACAATTATACAAATATATAACGAATGAAAATCTACATTTAAGCCTACAGATAATATTAAAAGCACCGATAAGTGAGGACGTTTCGACCGCGCGTTCTCAATCCTGTGTGTATGTCCCCTAAGGCAACAACCCTAGCGAGTGCTGACGCCTCAAACAGTCAGATACTACGATAGTCCTATTGGAATGTTAGAGAAAATCCTACGCGAAGTAATGTATGGAAATGGAATGTTTGTTGAGACAACTTGACGATTCGATTAATGGCTTGTGATAATGAAATTTCGTGTGTGAGTGGTGATTATGTCGTATTCATTTGTTTGAAGATGAAAATGTTCATGAGGTGTCGAAGCTTCCGCAGGTTGTGACAAACAGTATCCCTGCATGAATTATGATTGAAATGAAAGGCAGCGAGCTCGTTGTTGAAATTTATACTGAATTGTTACAATTTATTATTTCGTGACTAAACAAAGTTAGTGCACGCAAGAATGGTTTAGGGTAATAAAATGCGTTCAACAGAATATTGTAGTGTTGGTGATTAAAAAATCAAACATATCCTGAATTAAAAATTACGAGTCCCAATTTTGTTCGTCGGCAAACTCACGATAAAAACCAATCAATAATCATAATGCTAATCACCTGTAATTGGTTACTTAGAACCGAATCACGCAGTCCTTAGCCTCGCGAAGAGGTAGCTGCCCCAAATACCGTATGCCGTAACAACAATTACAAACTGCCAACAAATACCAGTCTTACGCAACAGCGGATCGCTATTATTACTACGAATTTTAGTTTTTTTCCGTCCGCTTCCCGGACGCAGCGAGTTCCGTTCGCGTGCGCCCGCGCATCTACCTTCTGTGTATAATGTATTGAAATGCGAGCGCTGATTGGCTCGTCCAATCGACCAATATAATAATTTAGCGTCATATTTTCAGCGCCATTTTTTATATGATTTTCTGGTCGAATTCTTTTGGGCGGTCGATGAACTTTAATTTGAAATTGCAGCCTTCGATTATTACTGAAAAGCGTGAACAAGGTCGTACGTTGGTGACATGTTGGAAATACTCAACTGTGATTAACTAGGGCGCATGCGCGATTGCAGGCAAAAGCCTTATGAAAGTGTTGATACGAAATGATTATGATAAGTGATACCACAAATGTATGAGATGGTTGAAAAAATGTGATGAGTTCCTGAAATGGTCATTTTATGGGGCGATGTATTTTTGACAATGTACGATGATTAATGAAACGCGATTTTGATGTGGAGTGTGAAATGTATGGTATGATTGTAATACTTCGTCGTGATCTTGAACTTGGGAAGTTACGTGATGTGTGGATGACGTATGAGTCAATGATATGAGAATGTATGACGGAGTGGTGAACATCAGGTTTGTGTGACTTACCATCTAATCATGATTTGATCATTGCAATAAAGTAACAAAGAAGAAGAAATGAATGATTACTTTGACAATAACATTAAAAATCTTTGCAAGTTAAGAGTTACTTTTATTAAAATCTTTTGGTCCCCGTTTAAATATAATGAAATGAAAATTAAATATGTTAATAGTAAGTCGCAAAGATTTTTATTTATTTACATTTTGTGACTGCTGTGTGTTGAGGTATGTTATGTTATTAATACTTGTTGCTTCAAGTGAAAGTTACATTTAAGTTCAAAGCTAAGTAGATCAATAAATAACTAAATATCAGCTTAACGAAAATAGCAATCCTTACTCATAAACAATGCCAAACATTACAGTTCCTACGTCACATATTTAAAGAGTATTTTATACAAAGTTTATAAGTAAAAAGTTTTGTATTGGCAGTATAGTGTTAGCCTCGTGAGCTTTGTCATTTCTCTTCCTTAAAATAATTAAGTACTTATTTATACATAAAGACAAAAAAATAACTAATTAAAATTCTGACTAACAATAGGTAATCGGAGTAACCATTCACATATAAAATTAAATATTTTCTTTTACTAGATTACAAAAAATATTTCGTTCATGTTTTGTCCGCTCTAAGGACGCACGCGTTGCTGGCGAGGCACGATGCGGCGTGCCAGGCGATAGACGTCAACACATAACCGAAATAAGAAGATAAACTACTCTAATGAGACGGAAAGATCAGAACATATTTTCTAAGATTGAAGCGGAAACAAAGAGCTTACAAACTAATAATATAATACAGAGAATATAAATCCCTTAAAACTAGTTAACATTGCACTTGTCCTTAGGAATGTGACGCTAATGGGTTAAATTAGTAATGATACGTGATACCACGTAACTACGTTAGAAGTCGAGCGTCGCCGAGCGCGGCCGAGCGTTGCCGAGCGCGGCCGAGCGCCGCCGCAGCAGCGCGCGCCAATGTTTGTGGAGCCGGCGCCGACCTCACCCTCCTAACGAAATAAATTTACAATAGCCTACTTGAGATTCACGCTCACTGACACTGACGCCACAGACACACTAATTTACAAACTACAAAATGCTTCATTTTGAGCTAGAACCTACACCTACTAGTCCCTGCCGATCCGCTTGTGGATCTGTTGGTGCTTGATGAGGTGCGCCTTCTGACGGAACGCCTTCGCACACACGTCGCAGCGGAAAGGCTTCTCCCCCGTGTGCGTCCGGAGATGGACCTTTATGTTGGACTTGTTCAGGAATCCTCTATTGCATATCCCGCACCGGTGCACCGGCTTCTCCTTGCCGAGCAGGCCGCTCAGCTCGGCTGCTGTGGCGGAGGAGAACGCGAGCGCGCTGCCGTGCATGTTCCCGCTGTTCGCCTGTTTCGCCTTAGCTCGACTTCTTTTGCTTTTACTCGCTGGAGTAGATGTTGTGGTATGAGCATGAGGATAGCCCAAAAGCCTTTCTGGACTACAAAGTCCTTCTGGTTTCAAACCAAGCGCATAATGTGAGGCGTATCTGCCGTTGAGCAACCCACCGACACCGTCAGTCGTAGACACAGCGTTTCCAGGTGGAGAAGACGTTGATATTACATCCATGCCGTAGCTTGTAGAGCTCGGCGCCTCCTGCTTTACTGGTGGTCCATTCTGCAGTCGGTTTTGTAGTAATGGCATGTAGCCATGCGTCAACAATGATTGTAGCGTCGACCCTGCTTGGCCTAAGTTTTTCTGAAGAAACTCGGAACTTTTTGAAAACTCCTGATTCTTACAAGGAAAGTCTAGACTGGAATGATGATTCATTCCCGAAGGTGGTGAGTTAGGCAGGCCAAATTCAGCGAGATCTTGCTGTACTATTTTGTCCCCAGGTTGAGTACATGCGCCGGTTATCCAGGCGTCAATATCCATCCAACTGTCGCGAGAGTCATTTCTTTCTGGGTCCTCTGGTTGTGACGGAACCGTGGTGTCGGCGATGGCCGACCCGATGATGGCCGCTATGTCTTCTATCGAGCTGATATCGTACATGTCCTGCTTGTGTCCGTCTTCGAAAAGTTTAGCGGGTGGTGAACAGGAAGCGGCGCAGGAGTCTGCGGCGGAAGTCTCCGCGAAAGGTTTGGTGTCAGGCGCATCTAAGAATGGCTTGACATCTTCTAAATCTGGGGGCTCTGCGTCGGCGGCGCATGTTGATGACGACACAACGTCATGGTCCGCCCCGTAGCCACTTTGAGTGGGATAGTTGTTGTTTTCTTCTGGAAGGCGTTGCGCTATCGCATGGTAATGGTGTCCAGAGATGCCGTTGATAGATAAGTGTCCGGTGTACCCGGTGAAAGGAGGCAAAGGTTTGAGCTCTGCGAGAGGGGTAGGAGCGAGGAGGGAGTCTAGGAGCTCGTGACAGGTGGGCGGGGGGGAGGAGTGGTCGAGCTTGGGGTCGAGCCAGCAGCTGCCGAGCAGCAGCTCGTCCCCGCTGGCGCCCGCCACGCTGGCGCACTTCATGCCGCGTCTCACCGCGACGCCGGAGCCCAGTGAGAGCCCTCCACCGCCATACTTGGACGCCGCCACCCTGCTGCACTATCTGTAACAAACAAATACACATCATAAGTAACCTGTCACACTGTCACATACGACATGGACTACTGAGCGCATTCAGTATTTTACTTATCGCTACAATGTAAACGTGGAATACGGTAAATTTACCGTATTTAGTAATTTCTTGATCGACCTTGAGATTTCTGGCAACCTTATGCAGTAGAAATATTCATTAACCATTTCTTTATTATAATCCCTTGGATAGTACCAGTAGTATTGTTAAAAACCTAGAACATTTTACGAGTATGTCGAACTAGTACGCAAACGCAATCAGAGATGCCTGCAGTAATCGCTGTGTTCACGGCTCAATAAGTAACCGTGCTGCGGGCGGCCCACAGCCGCTCTGTTATATTTCTTCGCCGTTTTATACTTATTTTCTTTTTAATCAGCCTTTGTTTTCGATGAAGTAAGTAGGTCACTACAGAATTTTGAAAACGTTTTTTTTATAAATAGTACGAATTTTGGAGTTTAATTTCTTCATCTACTTACTGATTGTATTTTGTTTTTACTTACAAGGTTATCGATCGACGACAACAAAAAGGTATGTAACCTATGCAAAAGATGTTTTTTTGACAAACGGGGAGATTTAATCGAAGTGCCCGGGTATGCCTATGTATGCGAACCTGTGTGCACGACGTGTATGAATTTAACATATACACAACAAAACATAACTGATTAAGTGCAGATAGCAGCAGGCCCCGATCCGCCACAATTACCGGAGCCAGCCTCGATACCTGACCGTGTTCATAGTTACTACGCCACTATACTGCCTCTACTATCACCAATCGAACCGCTACTGTTGCCGTTGTGGGAGCAAGACGGCGCTACATGACCGTAGCGGCATCTCGCTTCTACAATAACATAAGTCCTGCTTGAAGTCTTCATGGTAAGGTGTTCGTCGCTAACGAAATCACCTAACTGAATACCTAATGGACTTGATGAGCGCTCTATTTGTTTTCATTGCTTTAATCAGCATGTTTACAGGATTCAAGGGAGTTTTGTATTTAATCGCTTTCCTTGAATAGTTGTTCAACTTTGCTGAATAAAGTTTACTTATAGTTTTATTTACCCCCCAGGAAAATAGCAGTCTTCGACTTTATGTAAAAAAACTGAAACGGATCTAGGTCAAAATCGAAGTTCTAAGTTTTTGTTTATCGGAATTTTAGTAATAGTTTTGTTTGGTAGTGTTCAACAATGTTTTATAAACGGACAACAGACTGACACTTTTTCTTAATGAATATTGCTAAACCGATACAAATGACTGCGGCACTCAATGTCATAAGTTCATTCCCCTTAGCTGGAATAAAGACATTGCAATAGTAAACAACAATATCGAACAATTAATTTCCAGCTGAATTACAAAACTAGGTTTCCTAAAAAAAGACTATTTTAATTCTTTGAGTCTCGTTACTGAGTTTTCATAACGTCTTGTTGGGTTCCGACAAAAAATCGAGTATCGAACTTATGACAACACGCACCATTGACCAACGGCCACTGCACGCAACGAGTTGCGATATCAAAGAAAAAATACTATTAAAAATATAGATTTGTCTCGGCTGCCAAGAGCTCGGCCTTGATTGGGTTTTTCGCAAAATATTGTAGTATGGATAAAAGGTTGATTGCGTTTCGGTGGGCCGCGGCGCGCTGGCGCAACCCGCGAGAAAAAATGAATTACCAGACACCCGATTGCATAGCGAACGTGACTCAAATAGTACAATTAGTCATAATACGAACTGCTTGATACCTTCAGGTAATAAAATTTATTGAAAAAAAATATAAAAAGGTTTTACACATAACACCTTTTGTGAATGTGAATATACCTAACATAGGTTTGTCAAAAATCTTTATTTAGGTTTTACAAAATCTCCCATGATGTGTTCGCGGTTTCACAAGGCTTGTAAATTCTCTATAGAATTATAAATCATTTACTCCACTTTAATTGTTACAAAGCCAGCTATCTAGGTCCCAGCACCAAAAACAAACGAATCCAAAACGCTTAAAAACAATTGCCCATCACCTAGTATTTAGTTTCGGTCCAAGATTCTCAAAAAAAAACAAGAAATCGTAAGATCTCGCGTCCCAATTCCGTAGAAATTGTCACAGTTTCATAGATTATCTGCTCCGATGAGCCGTCCGAGTGAAAGTAGTCGCAACATGTCTGACTTTTGTAAATCAAAACGATCTTTTACAAATATCGGTTATAAATGTCAGCGGGGATCGATGAAAGTATAGCTTATTGCGTTTTTAAACGTTTTGTGTGATTATAAAGATAAGTAAGTCATCGTTCTATTGTAGAACTTGAAAGTATCGGAGCGTTCAATTGATTACTGGGTTTAAAATATTTATGGAATAAGTTTGGTTCGCGAAAGTCATGTCGATAGAATAATTTGAGGCTATTAATTGAAAAATTCGCCTTAAAGGCATTTCATTTCATTTATACGTTCTCATTTTGGATATTTCTGTATTAATTTAATCTCATGACAAACTTCAGTATAAAATTTATGCTTAAAAATGCTATCACAAACTCTACACCTATTCATTTTCTTTTAATTGCTATTAAGCCGTTATGCACCAAATATTATAGTAAAGTTATGTTCTAAGCCCGCCTCCACGGTATGCTAATCCAAGTCTCAAGCTGTACCAAATCCCGAACACTAAAAACTTAGACATGGCAACTTAACATAAGGCACGCGGCACACTGACCGACTAACGCTGCCCCCACACCGACAAGCGGATTCTTAAAAAAATCGTATCACGAAATTAATTTTTAGGCCAAACTACACGAGGCGCCCGCATCGAAAATTTGTCGCCCGCTGAAAGAGACAAAACATACGCTACAAACGAGAGTGAAAGAAACGGGTGTAAGCGAAACAGGGCCGCCTAACGGTACACACACGGAAGTATGTCAGTGGCGTAAACACTACTTTATTATACACAGGTCGAAAGCAACGGGCGTCGGACATTCAAAACGCAACCTTGACCGGAGGTAATAAAGTCGCCGTTTGGATAGCAAGCGAACTGGTTTTCGATTTTCACGGTGCTGATTCACGACAATAGAGCTATGTCCGTTTCTGTTTGATGATTGCTTACGAGAATCCAGTTTTTAAACCTACCTCAAGGCTAGACTCGCCGAGAGGCTATTGATGGCTTTTGATGACCTATGTTACCTTCATGCTTTCAATCTATCTACAACTATTAAAACTGCTGGCAAATCTGATAAGAATACCGACATAACTGTGAATATTTCTCAATGTTGCGAAAGGTCAAAGAAAGTGTTTTGTTTTTTCATCGAATAGGTGCGAACACAAAGATCGCTATCTAAACGAAGATTAAATGCCAGGCTGAAGGCGTATAATGTTGCCTTAACAGAAAGAAATGCCTGCATTTTTTATATGTGACCCAAATAAAACCGTTTTCAATGCACTTGAGTCAACTCTTAATTCGATATAGTTATTGCAGCTACATAAACCTTAGTTTAAACAATATACTCAATATCAAGCTTAAAAACGTATATTTTGTCTATAACGCAGATAAATTGTAACGCTAAAATACTACAATTTAATTTGGATTTGCTTTACTAAGTCCAATATGCAAATTAAATTACTTATGCAAAAAACGCTTCAGAAGCCTGTCTTAAGACGGAACAATAATAAAAACATTTCCATGGCAACGGAAAAAAACACTCAAAGCAAAAATGCAAATTCTCCGACAAAACAGAATAGAACTATAAAAATATTTACTTAGAGTCTTAGACCTAGCATTTATTGTTGTAACTGTTTATTGTTTCTTAGTAAAATAAAGTGTCGGCGCGTTTGATCCCTACATCCTAATTGCCTAATATACTTGTTTGTACGTTTGTCAAGGCAGTAGGTACCGTTATAGGCCCAACGGGTTTTTTTAGGAGCGATGGTATGCCATGCGCGGGCGCAACGAGGTTGAGTGGATTTTGGGTGGCCCACTGTGGGAAAGCGTGGTGATTACACCGCCGTGTGGGACGGTATTGTTGTTGGACGTACTTAGCGTAATTGGATTAAATAGACCATTAATTTGTTATTAAAATAATAGGTGTTAGATTGAAGATGATTATTTTAATTATTTGTATTACATGTACGGTAATTTATTAAACGTAATTCGTTCTTTAAAGACTATGTAATTATTGCTTGTGATGTTTTTAAATCATCCGATTTAATTAACAAGTTTCAATGCAGTTTCATTTGTGGGGTTACAAAAATGATGATGGAGACAATTATTCAAATATAAGGCTGGCTATTCACGAAACCGCAACGGTCAGTATGTTGAAATGTCAATCGTACTTAAAAAAAAACTTTATAAATCAATCTTAAACAGCTACAAAACACAACGCCAGTATTTCGACAATCAGACACGATTTGTTAAGAAATCAAAGTGGTTTACAAAACATTTATTCTGCGTTATAAAATTACGTTGAAAAGCCCAATAAAGTGAATGTCTCAATATCCTACACTGTAAACAAATATAATGTATCGATTGCGCTCTACATAGGACATAGAAAGTAAGTTTTTGTGGGCTTTAAAATTGTACTACTGAAAATTGAACGCACGTATAATAATTACTTCTCGTTTGCATTCAGACATCGCCAACATGTTCAAGGCATCTGCGTTATTTATTAGTGAATAGAATTCCTTATTTTTGAAGAGTAAAGAAATGGTGTTTCCAAAGTATATGAATAAGTTGCGAGTATCATAAAATAAAAGAATATGAATCCGTCTTTTGTTTTTCATAGTAAAACCCAGATGAGGAACAAGTACATTGTTCGCTTATACAATGTTAACACAACATGTAAAGGGTTGTATTAGCATATCAATTTGGTTTTAAGAATTATATTTACATTTGTATTGACTTACTTTACTGGAAGGATCAACCACTGTCTACCATTTAGCCACGAGAAAAAACTAAATATAGAGACGAAGTAACAAAAAAAAATACAAGTAGTTTAAGGTCAGGAACTAGTCTTACAATGCAACAAAAATCGGAAATCCTTCAATAAAGTCTACACTATACAAAAGACAAACGAACATACAAGCTCAAGAAAAACAAATCGAAAAAACACAATCAACTAAAAGTAAAGATATCTCCGTATATAACCGTATCTCCCAAAATCCCGTAGTCGGGTACAAGAACCCCTGTACCACGTAACGGGAGGTCATCGTCCTGCGTCGGGATAGCCCTTTACAGTTACAGGGTCGTCGCCCGCGCCGCTGGCCTTGGGGATCCTCCCGAGAATATCAATAGGACAGGTGAACTCCGAACAGGGAAGTTTTGTGCTTTGATGTGGGGGTTTTTTTTTAATTTTTTGTATTCGATATTTTGGCTTTAGGGTCAGTTAGTCGGTAGCTAGCTTTAATTTTGTGTGATTCAGTTTTGAGATTAATTGGACGTGATATTATCATGTGTAGGTACCTATACAAGTTAATTATCTTGTATCTTCGAATTGCAGATTATAACTTATTTCTAAGTAAGTAAGCGATGTTTTTAATAAATCGTGAACGGTACAGTTTCATTTTATCTGATAAGTTAATTAAAACATAACGTGATTTGATTAATTATAAATTTTCTTAAATTAGAATAAACATTGCCTTCTAGAATAGATCGACCGTATCTTATTCAGAAGTCTTGATAAGATTCTTCAATACAATGAAGACGCGTCGATACCTACATCAATAAATCAAGTATCAAGATACCAATTACATCTCAAATACAGCGTCCATTACAATAACCAGTTTCCGAAACTTTTATATGAAGGCGTATACTATCGTTACACACACATGTGCAGTGATGGCGGTGGGCGTGTGTGCGTGTCGACGCGTATGACGCATGCGCACGCCGCTAGACCAGTTGTGACGTAGCGACACTCCCGCGTACACAGGTTGTTGCGAAAATACGTAATTGTCATATTAAAAGTAATTATTTTTGTTAGGGCTATTGCATATTTAATAAAATAATTGTTTTGTTTCAATATTGCCATTAATACTGCAATAAAAACCCGTAATTATTAGTTTTTTTTGTTTATTATTTCAACACGAATAATTAAATAATTGTCTCATTATAATGTTTACCATTCCTATTAAATTTGAGGGGTTATACAAAGTTTTTTAAACCAGTTTTTGCTAGCTGTCATTAGTGGTTCACCGCATAGTTACCGACAATGGTTTACTAGATAATTTAAATAGCTGCCTGTTTGCACATCTAGTCCAATTCGAGTGTTGGCCAATCAATTCTAATAAACCTATTGCGGTATTGTTAAATCTTGTATCTCTTTGTACTTATTTGTTTTTCATTGCAATATAATTCTTACCCATGCTGGGTACTAGAATTATACTTTACTAGCGCTTTGATAAACATATGGATGTATATAAAACAGTTTTTTTTTTAAATATTGAACTATCTAACTCCAAAACCAGAAAGAGGTCACAAAAATAAAAATAAAAAATATTTATAAGCAGCAGAAAAAACGGTAAAACAATTGTACGTAATTTAAACACCCTGTACATCACACACGAGAATATTTACACGGCGAGCGACTCGTTGTCCGAGTCAAGGTGGCGGTACAGTTAGGCATTGTTTACATACGTATGCGCGCGACTGTACACCGCCATGGTAACGTGACGTGCGCGACTGTACGGTGCTGTGTGCCGGTGGACGAATGATATCACGGTATGTTATACATAGTTAATTGTATTGTATGGAGATATGTACTTATATTAACACGATGTGTGCTGTGCCGGACAGTGGTAATGGAAATATGGCTTCTCTTTTGTTTAGGAGATTTTCGAATTATAACAACAAATGCAACTGAAATAGCAACTTGGGTTAGGCCTTTGTAGAATTAGGAGATTAAAATAATCTACGCGTTAATAATCGTTCCCTGTTTGTCTGTTTCTTCGTCTAGAATCATGTCTAGCAACATTTTGTATTAACAGGAATGTCTGGGACGCTCCAACACAGTGCCAAAACAAAATCACCCTTATACCACTTATAACTAGTTTCTTTTTCAAACAACACCCTATAATTTCTTTGTTTGTACTTTAACCTAGATGATCAATTACCCATTGGATACAAAAACCAAGAAAAAAACTCTTTTTGTAAATTTAATTAACTAGAGCACATTAGTCACATTTCTGAAGCATTTTTCATTTTACTATTTAATTAATGAGTCTATGTGGGTTATGATAAAATTTTCTTAAAAGTTTATTAGTATTGTATGGCAGTTGACAGCTGGACAGATCGCGTGCGACGCGTCAATTGATGTCTACTATGTGTAGAGAAAGGCTATTAGCTGTCGGAGCCCACTGAATATAAAGCGTGATAGTCTGATACATACAGGTGTTGCTTTCAGGAACTGTCTGCAGATGTACGAGTTTATCTAACTAATCTATTTTTTAACCTTTCCCAGGATTTGTATAACATTAATTTTAAGTTTCTTTAAACAAAGTAACGAATAAAATTATTTTGCAAAAATACAAGACTCAGAACTGAATTAAAACGGCTTTAAAACTGTCAAGCTTAAATGTTACAATAAAAACTTTTTAGTGAAATAGGTGTCAAATTACAGCACTATCAGTTTAAGGGTTGGCAACAAAATTATTCCACGTACAAAGGAAAGTCGTAAAGTGCAATTAATCCTTAAGTCCAGTGTCGCAGACATATTATTTCTCGATAATTTCTTTTAGCTATCTTCCACAACAAATTATTATGCAACAGACGATTACTTAACACAATGACATATAATTTATTTAATTCGTGCCCAGCAGTTGTATTCTTTTACATTTTAAAAGTTTCCATATATTTTGACTTATATGGGTAAGACTTAACTTTATTAGGCAAAGGAATTTCGTCGTGAATCCTTATCTTTTCGTGTCAAGATGCATTTCAAGATATTTAATGTTCACTTTTGTGAAACTAAGTCAATAATTAACAAATAATTGAACATATTTATAAGTAAACGTCGAATAAATATTGTTTATTAATATTTTTTTGGTCTTTATTTATTGTATTCGTGAATCGTAACATTACCGGCTAATAAATATCCTTCGGTTAGACTTGTCTTATTTAAACAAGTAGACATGTTATATTATTTTATCTATCGTAAAGTAGGTGTGCAATATTTTATTCTTTAAGACTGGGTAAGACTAAGGTAAAGGACTCAAATCAAAGCAGAAAGTCTTTGCATCAATATTTTCATAATTATCAAGGAGTTGCAATCAGTTTTCGTTACGGTTTTAGTTAAATAATAAAATAAAGTCATCATTACAATTCTTTACTATTGAAGTTCGAATACTAGTTAACCTGTATAACTCAACTTATTTAAAGGCAAAGGCAACAGCCCATTCATCCAAAATTCCGATTGAACCTAAATTTTTATTAATGAGCAAAAAGTTTCCAACGGCTGGTTTTTATAATCGATAGTAAGTTGTGCGTCACGGAGGCCGTTCACCTAAATATGAGTGCAATTATTTTCCGTTCGGTACTTTGTTGCAGGTGTTATGGGTAGGCAGGTATTAGCGGGATCGGAGGACTGTTGGAGGGACAAAGAAACGTTCAGATACCTTAAACATTACGAGAGATTATGCTACACTAGAATTCAGTTACAAGTTCTTTTGGAGCAAGAAACACAACAAATAATATTTTGAAAAGGTAAAATAACTACAAAACATATCTACATCATATAATTAGCTTTCTTTTAAAGGTAACAAGGCAATATAAAGATAATTTTTAAAACAATAATAATAATATATGTAAGTTGCAAAATGACCTAAACATCTGTAGATTCTAATCGCTGAGCAATTACAACTTAACTATAAAACGACATCAACCGCTACGATCAAACAAATAAGGTTTTATAACAAACAAAATGTATAAAAACTTACACAGTAAACCTTCGCAATGTGTCCACTTTGTGATTACACTCGTTGTTACGTGGATACAACGACAAGGGTAAATGTGTTAGCAAAGGAATATTTATAAACCTTTATAGATTACGCTTGTATAATCAACGTATTTGTGTTGTAATTTCATGACATTTTTAGTGGACAACGTTGACAAAATATAGCTTCAAAAGCCCGGTTTTTTGAAAAGTATTTGTTGAACAGTCAAAATACATAATTTATGAAACGTAATTTTGCTATTTTTTCAAGACACGTCATGTTGTTAACTCTAGCTTTATAGCTGTAGTAAATTTTCACAATCGCTGAATGAGCTGGTAGAGTCTTATCAGCTCATAATTAAGGGCTCCGGGAGCGGAACTATCCCAATAAATACGCGTGAGTAAACCAATTCAACATTGAAATGAAAAAAAGACTAAAAGCCATAAATCATTTATAAATAAAGGTTTACGTTAAATGATCACTTGTGCCAATACTTCACCTAATACTTGTGTGTCCAGCAATTTCTAAATCACCATAACCACTTAACGCCGAATAACGGTGATGGCGACGCCAAGGCAATTTCCAATACGCTTTAAAAACTATAACAAGACTTTTACTTGGCAAATAGAAAACGCGATTTTCTGCGAGTTTCGTCAAAGGCATAAGGTTCAAAATTGCTTGGAGTTTTATTGTTTACAAACATGACGACTTTTACAATTCGCAGCGCTTTGCTAATACGGTTTTCTATGGAAGCGGTTTTTTTTTAATTTATTTAGCTGAAATAACGTCCTTCGTTTGGTATGCGACTTTAAATAATGATGTAACTTGTATGGTATTGTTTAATACGGTAAAAACGATATGAATTTGAAATATTTAAGAGACTTTCTTTCCTTTTTATTACCTGTTATTAAAATATTTTAATAAATTTATTCTTGTTCCCCATTAATGAACTTGGTAGATCATCCAAAGGTATTAATCAGGGTTTAATCTCAAAAATATTCTAACCGTCAACTTAATGACGAAATGAATATAAATAATTTTGACATCAATAAAATTATCATTCACATAAATTTCCCCACAATAACTATTCAAAATAAATTATAAGAGAAAATGTGAGTTTTCCCTAGGCTATAAATCACTAAATATTCCATAAGTTTATTAAAATTCATAACAAAATCAATTCTCGCGACCGGCCGCTAATGTCCATAGAAAAGACATCAACGCGCGGTACAGTGACCCACTGACTGTGTCAGTGTGTGCGTCGCGTCCGTGTATCATAATTACGAACACAGCGTAAGTACGAGTTAATGATTTGAAAAATAAGTTATGACTAAGCAATATTTGAAGTGAAAGTGCTGAACTGGTGTCTAATGTTTTAATTGATGTATTTGTTTCCAGATTAGTTAGTTATTTATGTTGTCAGCATTTTAGTATTTTGCATTTATTGTCAAGGTCTGTGGTATGCAATACGAAGTTAGAAATAAAATAAAATCTGGAAATGTACATTAATATTCTTACATTTCACTTAATATGTATTGGTGTTTTTTTTTCGTAGCATTCAAAAAGTAATTATTCTAACAAAATGCCCATTACACTACACATTCCTTATTTTCAATAACCTAATAATTACACACTTGTATAAAACTACAAAAAACCAATAACAATAAATCTTGTATAAACCACCATCACACACACACACATACATAGCCACTCACTCACACATATTCCTCACACGTACAGATACGTGTGAGCATGTGTGCGACATCAACTTTCTTTCGCCGGCGCAGGCGCACCTCGTTTCTTGCAACCGTGACATTGTAACTACTGCGAACAGGTCCGTGAAACTTAGCGAGGACTTGAGACTCTACTGCAGACTTACTTCACGTAGATTTGTGAGGTACAGACCCTAGCTTTTATAGTTTAAAGATTGGTAACTCAGAAAGAATCAATGATGATTTATTTTGAACATATTTTTTTTCTAATTTATCGTATCACCAAAAATATTACGCACATCACTTCATCAATCTATAAATGCCATCATTTGTAAAAAAAAAAAAATGACACAGTTCATGTTTGCTCGAAGTTTTAAAAAATGACCCTTGTCATTTTCTTGATAAAATCATCATCAATCAACGCCTTTTAGCTGTCTTAGCCATTTTAGACAGATTGACGAAACGGCTTAATATAGTCACACTGATCACTATTCCAAATTTGTCGATCGATCTTCGTCTATATGCTCAATGAGTTGAGTTCTTCACAAAAAGTCGACGGAACTGTGACGACTGTAGAGGGTGTTCCCAATAAACTTGCCAGAGATCCCCATTAGCAAGAGATTAATTGCTAGCTGGACCCGAGTTACGATGCAGGTTTGAAGTAGAAGTATCACGGTATATATATTGTAACAGAAAGCAGTGGTGTACAGAGGAAGGATACGTTAGCAAATTCTAACCTTAGGTGGTTTTCACATAGGTGCTTTTTTGTGTTAAAAAAGGCAAATTTTGTATGAAAAATATATATATTATAACTGTAAAAATCCCTCCAATGTGCATACAATTCCTACATTGTATTAAACACGTCTTCCAAAACTATTTACTCAAAACTAAGTTTTTTAAAAATCCTTAAAACTTATTTAACTATTTCATACTTAGTTAACTTACTTAATTATTTACTTTTTATGACTTCGTCTGCGTGGTTAGAAGATATAAGTTATGGCTATTTCTTCGCTCCTATTAGTCGCAGCGTGATGATACATATTCGATCTTCCTCGATGAATGGTCTATGCAACACAAACATATTTTTTCAATTTGAACAAGTAGTTCCTGAGATTAGCGGGTTCAAACAAACTCTTCGGCTTTATATATTAGTATAGATATTAAGTAAAGAAAAAATCCTTCTACAACAAACCCAATTAAGTGGTCTATCAAAGTAATACTTCTATAACCTTCCTACACATTGGCATACTACATCGCGCGTAAAATATCACCGCGTCGATCTAACTCGATATCGAGTCACCATCTAATGCATCATTATTGTGTTCGATATGCAATAAAGATAAACTTGACCTAGTTTAAGGTCTAAGTGGCTTTACGCAGATTAAGTTGTACTAACTGTAGTCAGGAGTAAGTAGCAAAAAGTGATTGATGGTATGTGTATTAAGGTAAGCAAGTATTTGATGTTTTTATAACTGTTCGTGAATAATATCATTTAATGGCAATCATTGAGGGCGGCGTCCGAATGGTCTTAGGCTCTATCTTCGAATCTTAATTTATTAGGTCAAGTTGCACAATTTTGTGTAGTCATTTGTCATTTTTACAAGATGCAAAAGCAAGATGACTAACTAAGCTATAGAGGGTTATGCACACTGGTACAATGGTGGTTAAGAAAATTGAATAATTATTTTAAAGATTTCAAACTGAATCCAGACTAATAAAAACAATTTGGTAAGTACTTAACTTGTCAACATAGCCTCTCTATTTTTTGTGACATATCATTGGCAGAAAGCCTGAATGCTTATTTGACTACTATACTGAACTATAACAATCAAATGCTTAAACGGTACCTACAGTCTCATATCAAAAGCCTCATAAATTAACGGTTTAAAGAGAATCACCGTCATCATCGAATACTTCATATTTTTGTTTTAAGAACTAGATTCGAGTACCGTTAGTGACGTCACAGCGGTAAGGCACATTGTTAAGCCGTTAATTGGAGCATTTTTGAAACAATTAAGTTTTTGATACTGTTCTCATGACGCTACGAGGTGTGAATTTTGGTAATTAATACTGCATTTTTAAATAACCGTTGTTTTTTGTTACGTAATTCGTATATCTCTATTTTGAAAACTAATGTGAAAAGTTGCGGTAGTTTAATAAGAGCTTTGATAGTGTTTTGTTTTTAATACTAATCTGCCTCTAGTCCGTGGATATCACTAAAAAAAGGTATTAATAAAGACAAGTAGATAAATAGCATATGTTTGACAGAATTAATACAGCTTTGTTTCCAATAAATTGCACTTACAATTCGAAGAACATTAAGTTATTCAGGGAAACTATTTAAATGATACAAAAAAAGGCTAATTAAACGTTTCAAGACATTTCGAAACAAGCTTTTAACTCTGAACAAATCAATTAGGGGTTTAATCTAATCTTAAGTAATTAAACACAATTTAATACCTGTTTGGTGTCTTTAAAATCAGTAGCGAGATGCTATCGTTAACAGCATCGGAGCGAGATAGCTTGGCCACTGTACAGGGGCGCGCAGAAGGCCAAGTTAAATCCGTCGTCAACTTTACTTTTTAATAATCTCAAAGTAAGGTCCATTTTGTCATAACCAAGAATAAATATTCATTTTTGAACAGTGTCAAAATTTTTAAGTAACTGTTTAAGATTACATAAGACCGTAATAAGGCAAACTTGACACCACCCAAATATGTACTCTCAGTTTTGTTTCAGGAACTTTACAATATCATTCTTAACCTTCTATTTTCTCTGTCTAGTGGTTAAACGTCCAAGACAGTTCATATCAACATTCATTCATTAAAATACTGGCCGTCGGTTTTTATGTATAAATAAACACACACCGAATAATAATTTAATAGTCGAGTAACGGAGCTGACCGAATCTCTTGTAATTGGAGTGCGGCGAGCGCCGCGGGATACTGTTATAGTGGCAAGCTATGAGATATGTGCGAACTCATGGCAGGGATACAGGCTCATCAATTTGGAAAATACAGTGTGATATGAGACCGGGGGGGTTAATTAAGGAAGATGTTGGACATCGTCATTTTTGAACATAGACTCTAGGATTAGCTTTTAAATTTACGTATATTCCGGAAATTCATTAAATAATAAATAAATGCGGACATCACATACATTATTCTGAACCCAAAGTAAGTTGCTAAAGCACTTGTGTTATGGAATTCAGATACAACGAAGGTACCACAAACACCCAGACCCGAGACAATGTAGAAATGTGAATTTTTACATTGGCCCGACCGGGGATCGAACCCGGGACCTCAGAGATAGCGACACCTTGAAACCGGTGCGTACGCCACTCGACCACGGAGGCCGTCAATTGAATATTGAGATATTGGTATGTCTTTTTTAAACAGACTCCCTCATTAAGGAATTTATGCCGTGTCACGGGGGTTTTCGCTAACATTCAAGTCCACAACACATCACAAGTTACCCAGACTCAGAAGAAGTACTCATGGATCACACAAACTCATTTTAAAGCTGCTTTTCCTGTGTCCACTGTCAAGATCATGTACCATTTATTCTTTGACATCGCCGCCAACTTATGACTTGTAAACAAAATAAGAGCGTTTATTTATTTTTCGTGTTAATTAAAATTGAGTGACGTTCACCGTCAGTTCAAAAGTATCGTTGTTGTAGTTTTTATTCGCGAATAACACCTACTAAGTGCTTACTGTTGTCGAGGTAACGGCGAAATATAATTATTTTAATTAATGATATTATTTCACTGACAGGTTTCATTTTTAAAATGGTCGATATGAGGTCTGTTAATGATTTTGTATTGAAGCTTCATACGTTAGAAATTCTTTTATTTTAAATCAATATTTTGTTCATGAATATTGTGTCTTCTAGACCTATGTATAGGAGGTCCATACTCTAACCCTCCCAATATAATATGAATAGACAAAAAATAAAAATATGTTTGTTTAGTCTCATACAAAACAAATAAAAAGTACTACTGATTGTAACATAAAAGCTATTTGTAGTATCTTTAAGATTGTATTATTTTGGTGTTAGCGTTTCATGACACCGGTTTGAGCAGATGTCCCGTGCTCTTACTTATAACTCTAAACACGGATTGCCAATCACAGCAATCGATTCCAAATCCAAATAGAATTAACAGTAAAGCGACTTAGCGAACACAATGACACAACATCATGAATAATCCAATTGGGCTTAATCTAACAGTTCGGAAACCCACTTGAATGGGAGATGTACCTACCTAGGCATCTACTTAACTACCTGCCTATTGTGGATGGGCAGTTGATCAGTGATCACTTGTAGATCACCGTTAGACCCCACGCCGCAGTACTGACAGTATAATGCGGCGGTAATGAGCGGGTTAGTTTCGCGTGTCATACCGCGCTGCTTGATAACGGGTCAGAGATTTTGAGAGTACAATTATGACCCCGTTGAGTAAGGTCTTAGAATGTATAGAATGATTTGTTAGACCCAAAAAGTCAATAGTCAATAAAACTTGAATAAAATAAATAAACGATTATATCGTCGAAATTTTGATTCCGGTTCAGTTGCTAGAGAAGCTGAGATTTTTTTACCCAAAATGATTATCGAAAAATAGTCTTAATTAAATTTCTTGGAAGCCGTCTAAAAATTCCGAGTAATGTCTCTAAAAGCAGACAAAAAACGTCTGTCTAAAAATCTAACACGGAAAACCGCTAATACTGGCAAACCAACAAGCTTCTTAGCATTAAACAGAAGAACACCGAATTAAAAAACAAACTGTATTTTGGCCACAAAAATGTGTGTATGTGGCCACTATGTAGGTTTACGAGCGTTCCAAACTCCTTCGTATGTGGGACACGTTTGACTACTATTTAGAACGCATCGAGACAGATTTGTGTACGCAAGTGTATTTGTTAACGAGTCAATTTCACCAGTTTTGCTTGTGAGTGTATCGACGTCATTTGTTTTTGTGTACGTCAGCTGGTGGTGACGTCATAGCTTTATATGTGAAGTTTCCCAAAAAAAGAAAACGAAAATACTTCTACAATTATCTTGGCAATATAATAGAAAGTAGATTAATCAAATAGGCGTATAAATCAATGAAAAGTTACGTTATTTTTTAAATATCACACAGCCAATATATTTGATGACTAAATAAAGATACATTCAGTCAGAAAAATCCCAACAATTTGAACATTTTCGTGGAATACTTATACAAGTGCTTACATTTGGGCGGTTAATAAACGGTTGTCAGTCACCAGATACCGGGGAGCTAAGGAAACTGGTTCCCGGAGATAACGGGACCGAAATGACCCCAATAAGGTTTTCGGAACCTATGGCCGGTGGAAGGACACGCGAGCTTTGGAAGCATTCGGTTCTAGATTGTAATGACTTTTGGAAGTGGGATATGAAGTAATATAATGTCGCTGTAGAGATATGAGTAAAATAGCTATAGAAGCCGTTCCATGGATATATTAATGTAATGAAATAGCACACAACATCCTTTTTCGGATGTTGTTACGACTCTAAAAACAAAAAATATTTTATTATAGATGTAAAGTGACATTGTGCCATGTTTCTGTGAAATGTTCTTATAGGCTTTCTTTAGTCAATTGGGGAAAAGTATCAACACTATCTTGCTCATGGCAAATCAAGTCATATGAACAACAGTATCCTCCGATATTTTAACAGTTATTAATTTACGAGCTACGTTAACGTTAACTACAATACTATAATTACTGGCCATAAATTAAAGGAGCATCTCGGAAATGCGATGTTGTCTCCATAAATACCAAAATCAGGTTCCTTAATAGCCCTCAGCGCCAATGTACGGAAATTCCACATGATGCATTTTGGATGTCACTTAACCCATTTTTTGCTCTAAAAGAGGAGTTTTGCCGATGGGCGCAAAATTTCATAAATAATGTCCGAAGAAAGTTGTGTTTTTGTATGTGGAGGAAATTTTTTGGGACAGGTATTCCCGTTGTCCTAACTCTTTGACCTAGATTCGTTGGCTTCTCACGGATGCTACCGACTCGGATCGGTCTTTTTTTGATGACTCAGAGTTTAGTTCATAATCTTGCTTCGGTTCCCCTTTTTGTAACGTGACTACTGTTGAAAAAATTGATGCATCATAATAACTAACATTATCCTAAATGTTTCTTTAAATGGCAGAAGACTTTTGCCCAGAAGTTGAATATTTATACTCTATTATCCAATTATAACCAAAGTGGTCCTAAACAACCCTTGGCGATAAAACAATGCTTTGACGCAACTTACAAACTTCTTATTTACTAAATCGAAATTACATCTTCAATTAAATACTTAGACAGTACTCATTAAAAATTACAATGACGCTGCCAAGTCCGTCCTATTGTTAACCGTTAATCAGCAATCAACGTTAAAAAGTTTAATGAAGTTTAATAAACGGTCGTTAGCGAATATAATTCGACAGCTGGTTTGTTAGATGCAGAACAATAGGTACGTATTTCAATATGTCTATGAATATGTAGTATCATTTATCTTGTCAGATGATAAACTGTAGTTCGACGATTAAATTGTGATTATTTTTTAAGGTTCAGTACATAACGCAAAACAAGGAAACCGTTTAAGATCACGTTGTCTTTACTTTGAATCATATTCCCTTTTTCTCTGGCACACAATGACTACGGTCTATACGGTAGTAAGGTTTGAAAGACTTTATCATTTAAGCTATGTAAGTGTTATGATGATGTGCCTTTACTTTCCTTACATTTGAAAAAAAGCTAGAAATTGTTAAGCTCTCATCCAGAAGATAATCGCAAATTCCAATTTATTCCATTAAAAACATGAAATAATTAAGAATTTGGGTACGGAACTCTCAGTGCATGAATCAGACTTGGCTTTGCCCATTTTTTTACAATTAGTCAACGGTGTTTGGCTTGTGGCAATTCATATCCAATTGATGTAGTGGTTAGATTACAAAACCATTTGTTAGTTTACAGTTTTTGCTATAAGGATAAGCATTTGAGCATGTAATTTTGCACATCATGATACTGAATACATTGTGTGCTAAGTTTTGTTTTATTTTAATTTTTGTGCGGCCTTTCCTGTTAGTCAGTGAGTCTGTTTAATTAAAATGCATTGTACTGTTAAGTGGAATATAATCCACCTCGTACTATTTTTTACTTAAGACTGATCTTATTCCTTGTTTCGGAGATTTTAATTTTAAATATAAACAGGCTTACTTACACCTATACCATATAAAAATGGGAACAGATATCCATAAAGTCGTTAACGATGTGTATCTGCACACTAATATGACAGTAAACTCCTGAAATATTAAGTACTAAATTTATTCCTCTCTCTAACGAGGCCCACTCATCAACCAGCCAAGATAATACCAACGTGTAATGACACGCAAAACAAATCCGACAATTAACCTGGCTTTACTGTTAGATACGTTTCACTTTTTGAGACGAGATCCCCCCCCTTAACCCCTTCCCACTTCGCCCTCGAAACCTCAATGCAAAGTCAAGTACAGATCACGTGACCGCGCCGAATTTATGCCAAAAATCAAGACGAAATGACATTTCATTTTAAAGCAATTATGTGCATGAGGTTGTACTATATTAAGAGTATCGCTCAGTGCAGCGGGTAATCGCTTTCGTGAATCCAATTTGGGTAATGTACCTGTCGGTATCTTTGGGTTCTGCTTGAATGTAGTACTGTGCATCAATTTGGGTGAATTACTTTTTCATAACACATTTCAGTGCAGGTCATCATTCTAGGTCTGTCTTTCTTGAAGAATTTTGTGAATTTATCTTCTTTAAAAAGTAAACCGAGAACAACGTTAAATACCAGTTTTTTGAAAAATTAAAACGCACAACCGACTTCAAAAAAAACTACTAAGCCAAACTTGACGAAATTTTCGTAGGACCAAATGACAACAACTATTTCATGTTAAGGGAAAATCAACAAAATCGATACATACAACCCAAAACGGTGAGATACAAACAAAAAAATCAGATGAATTGAGAACCTCAGCCTTGTCTAGTCTCTTGAAAATGGATTCCAGCTTATAAAGTTCAACTGTCTCTGATCAGTCTAGTCTATCTTTTTCTATAATGCTTGACATCGTTTAGTAAGTTGTTAATTTTTATTCATAAATGCATTCAGCGTAGACTCGTAGACTAAGTGATATCGCTATAACGGGCCAGATGCCATGAACATTAGTATGGTAATATCGGCTTTTTATTTCGTTTACTTTCTTGATTCATTCGTGGTCAGTTACGATGCGGTTTTATTGCTATATTAGATTAACGTCGTTTGTATGTTAAATTCTTGCCTCTGTTAGAAACTGTATGCATTTGTTAATTGCCGTTTTTTAAGATAGTTAGTGATTTAAAACTGTATTTGATTTTTTTTTATGGTAACTGTCTTTTTCGTGGTTTTTTTATTAAAACGCATTAGGTTTAATAAAAACACCTCCAAGAAAACAATCCTATTCGTGAATTGAAATCCTCTATGCCTTGTGCAAACCATACTTTGGTATCTTGCGTGAAATATTTATAAAGGACGAGACTAAAAACTTAATGAAACATACCATTATACAGCAAACGGTGCACCATGATGCGATACATTGATCAAGAAATCAAACCCGAGACAACAGTTCACAATAGCAGCGAGGCGTAAAACAAAAAACCTCATTATAAATCCTAACACAAAACGAACGGTGATCCTCCATTATGTTAATACGCCACGTGGCGCTGGCGGGCCGCTGAACGGCCTTGTTGGCGGGCGCCGGAGCGTGCGGCACCGCGCCCGCGCCGGCCCGTACGGTAACTGTACTACACGTGCTCACCCATCATGAGCTTGTTTGGATTCTATTGCTCCGTCGCGAATTACTTCGATACGCGATTTTTTTGTTGAATGCATTGTAGGTGTGCGTTTTGAGCATACGTCCAAAGAGATACGTCGGAGTAAGTGAATTGAATTGAGAGTTGATAAAAATTGTGGTTGTGGATTTTCTTTGTATCTAATTCTTTCTGACAATATTAATTTGTTATGGTTAGGTGAACATGTCAGTCTAAACGCTTGCACTTTATGTTTTGGGCACAGTAATTAATTAATGTTGGTATCTAGATAAGTGTGTAAGTATTTACATAAGTACGACATAATTGTTCTAATTACGTATTTATGTGGTTTCAATTGTTCGATAAAACTTAGTGTGCAATTCGTATTTTTAAATTTACAGTTTTGATATTTTTGTAAACGGAAATTTATTTCATATTTAATTTCTTGCGGTAAGGAATTTTATTTTAGCCAAGCCTATAGTTGGGGTCAAGAGCCTTAGGTATATAGGCTGACAAATTAATAATCTAATTTATGACTTAGTAGAGTCATACGACCATGAAACAGGTTCTGTTTATGGGACAAAAATAGATAACTCTTTTATAGCAGTTTGCCATTCCACGCGGTATTAAATACGGTAAAGGAATAGTTAGTGTTATTCTTATATGAGTGTACATACATTACTCTTTAGATTCATCCGTCGCAGAGCTAACATGAGGAACTGTCATGTGTAAAATCAAATCAGCCGACGAGTACATGGGCAGACGAATTGAAAAAGGTAGTTGGGATAGAATCGTTGGGAAAAGCAAAAGACAGAATAGAGGAGAATAGCTTAAACAGAGGGAGGCCTGTACTTTATTCAAGGCTGATGTTGATGACGAAGTTTTGATTTTTGTTCATCAGCTGTCAATGGAGCTAGGTACGTCTTTTGGGGCGGGTTTCGGTCAGAATATATTATATATACAGTCAATCTACTATATATCGACCAGTGATTTTCTGATACTAGACTTCCTCCTTGCCACGTAGAAAGAACATAATTATGGAGAGAGAGAGAATATTCTATATTTATAGAGTTTATTATCTATCATTAAAAAAAGGTTTTTTTAAGAACCAAATACCATTACATACACTTTACTATTTCATATTTTTACTTATTCAAAGATTAAGAACTTACAAATCAAGATGACTTGTAACTCTTTGGCTACAGTATCGTGTCTAGGTATAACAGGTATAAACATCACATAATTTACAAGTATAGTTGTCGGGCATTTGGTCGAGAGGCCGGCCGGGTGCCGTCGCCCGAAACCGACGCACCGTTACAAGGGACAAGGACCTCGGGTAAAACCGCGTGCACACTACTAGCTAGCTGTGGTACTTAGGTACTATAGAGTAGTATGTTATTATAATTGTAGTGTTGTAAGTGTATGTCTGGTGTATGGTGATCTGTTTGTAGTTTGTGTGTTGTGTATTGAGTTATAGTTATTGTTGTGGTGTGTAGGATGGATTGAAAATGAGGATTGCTTGTTTTTTTATGCTTACTTTTTGCTGAATTCTTTCCTATGTTATAATTGGGGAGGCATAATTGCATTAAGGTTATTAAAAAAGAGAGATAAAGGCGGATAACGTAATTCATTTTGAGTCCAAATACCCATTTAGCTATATCATTTAAGAAACAATTTTAATAATCTCATGTGGACATTCTCGGAAGTTACACCGCCGCAGCCTCTCTTCTAACCAAGTCTTTACCATGGAAGCCTTCCAGACTCGCTCTCAATGAAATGTGGGTCAAGTTTATTGACAAATCAGGACGTTGCCCGTGCTTTGTCCTTTTCTCACTTATAGTTGCGTCCCTTTCGCACGCAGGCTGCGGCATCTTTTAGGATGACGGAGCCTCCAATAGGAATCGTGTTCGGAGATGTATAAATAACTGTATTATACTTCTTCACGTACTTATTTGGGATTGGAATAAGAAATTAGGGAACATCTCAGCTGAGTCTTATCGAAGATGTTGTAATAAGGTACTATTGAGCGTAATATTTTGATGGAAACATGAAAAGGCTTTGTCCGACAGAATGACACTAAAATTTTGATATCACAGAAAGTGTAATAGTTTGCCTTAAGATGTCGAGATGTAGTGTTGACATCAATAGAACTTAAAATAAAGTACAAATCTATACGATTTCCTTCCTTCACAATATTCCTACATAACAACTAACATTATAATAGTAATAGTAAGTATGTATCGTAAGCCATGCTCCGCACCACCCACGAGAGTGGAGATCGCTATCCCGCCGGCCGCCGGCCGCAGTCCGCGCGCTGCTCCACTGACCCACACCACCGCGATACTAATATACAGTAAGACGCACGTGCTTCTTATATCCCTATCTTAGGATATTTAAGGATATAATTCAAAAAGCAAATGGTTGGGACGATTTAGTATTCTGTACTTTAAAAAGCGTTAGCAATGTTTAACAAAGAAATTTTGAATGAATTATTTCATAGTTTAACCTTAAGTGTAGGCTTTTTTATGTATTCTTCAATCTATGAACTTAGCCTCACTGTATCGCGAACTTAATCCTCATCTTATATCCATGAGTATCTTATTTGTCAAAGACTTTTGTCTTTAAAGTAATTCTATAATTCAAAATTGTTTAGAATTGTAAGTGGTTTAAAAAGAACTTCTCAACATCCTTATTGTTTAGATTAGGAACAGTTGACAACTCCTGACAGTCATTAAATGTTTGGAATTGATTACCTCTTTGCAATCGAATGCGTATTTTTTCCTTAGACGGTGGAGTCAGCTCTCAGACTCGTCCACACCAATGTTTTACAAGGCGCGACTATTTGACCCCCCGACCCTTTTACAGTTATTCTGGTTGTCACAATAGTAGGGACTTAACGACTGTCAGAGATCAACGTTTGACAGCCGAGACTAACAGCTTAACGTGCTCGTGTAAATGGGTGGTCACCCATATTTGGGTGTAGTTTAGTGTTAATGCGATTTAACTTGGTAATTGTTTGGATTTGAAGAATTTGTTTGATCCCCTTTTTAGACTAAAAAAGTAGTAATATTATAGCATTATTGTGAAATTCAAACTTGAATATAAATCAGGGGTGATCAACCTGCTTAACGCAAAGACCAATAACCATCACTAATTACTTTTTTGGTACTTTATTAACTATCAAATCGTACCTCATTAAAAAGGGGTGATTTTATCCTTTCTTGCTGCAATCAACAGATCTTTCGAGTCTTATCGTTTAGCCACCTCTGGTATTCAGATAAAGGCGATATAGGAAGGTCAACAAAAAACAATTCTCAAGACGCCCATTAACCTAGTGAAGGATGTGCGGCATCACGTTACGTGACGCCATTTCCGGCGCTTATTGAAACGATATCCGGTTCGTTCCGGATTTAGCCCCGATGTAAATAAAGGGTTGTTTTCATGTTAAGGGTTGTAATGACGGGTTTATAGCTATTAAATATTTTTGGGCCGTTTTTTGCTTAATTCAAAGGCGTTTATAATGGGATAATAGTAAGGGTTTCTTGTAATAATGGTGTTTTGGGAAAAGAATCGATCAATTTTATTGATACTACTTCGAAGTTAATGATGGGTAATCGGCTTCTAGTTAGCGACGTGGATAGTTCATAGCATAGCAAAGAAAAGCACGAAGAATTTACGTCGTTTTATAGAATACCACAGAACAGATAACACATGTACCTGTTATAACTTTCTTGATAAATTACGCTTGACTCTTTGTAACGCAAGAACATGACAAATCCCAAAGAAAATACTATGACTGTGGCAAAGTATAGGAGCAATGTGACCCAACACTGTTCATACCTTCTACGAAATACAACCGTGACAAAAAAACCTCAACCTGTCAACAAATACTTAATCTCTCGAATAAGAATGTAATAACAAAGCAGTACCTCGTAGGTACCTCGTAGGTACCTCGTATGTAGATGGCAGATATCGGCACATCTCCCGCGGTTCCCACACTCAACACATGCTGCGTTTTTTCTGTTACCTGCCTTCCTTCAAATATTGACTGATTGAAGGGTGCAGGGGACATCTGTCGGTCTCGTTGTGCAGAGAAAGCAACACGCGAGAAAGCCTTAACATATGCTCATAAAGAACCTTATTCTTCCCTGACATATGGCCTTTTGTATTACCGAATTTCCCAAAAATTCATTGTCGTAATTGTTATTATACATTGAATATTATAATGGTTTTTTTTTTAATAATTGAATATTTTGTATCGATTGAATTTGCGTTGTGAGTTAAGTCAAAATATTGATGGTAGAGCGTGATTTCTTTCAAGATAGTTCGCGCCTGTATTAGACATCAACGAGTGACATTAGGGAGTGACTGGCAAGATAAGATTTAACCATTATGATGAAAGACTAAAATTACAATATATAACATATTATTATCATCAGCTATATGTCTCCCACTGCTGGGCAAATACCCTTTGTTTCCTACAAACAAATTTTTAACACAGTCAAGACTTGTGTTTTCACTTTTGAGTCAATTTGTTTGACTTGTGTCTAAAATGCTTTCGACTTTTTGCCTTGTTCCCAGTATTAGGTGCTTAGCATCGTTTATCGACAGCCGCGATGGTACCCCTCGCTATGTGGGTCACAGTAACATGTTCTAGTCTAGAACAGTGGCGAGGACCGGTCGCGGTGCGGCGGCGGCCAGATGAGCGGCTTTCTCCCGCTGACAACTACGCACAACACAACTCGCTATACTAACTACTATCACGCTAGTTTGCAACGGGGTAGGCAGAGGCAATATTAGAATATGGAGTTTAGAGGTTGTTGCCGGTTCGACTTCATTCGAGTTATGCTTTTAAACCGCGTGACTTGAACATGTAACTGTTTTAAAGTGCACCAAAAAGGCCTAAGTACTACTGCTGAACAAGTGCATTGTGAACAGAACTAAAAGTCATCAAACCCGAAAATAGGTTTTGCAAGAATACCTTTCAAAGCATCATTAAATTCTAAAAACTGCATAGTTATACGTTAATTCAAAATCTATTTGTTTATTACTCCTTCCTATACGAGTAGGGACCAATTCTAAGTCTGCCTACCTCATTTAGCAAAGGTACTAGGATCAGCTGATTCGCTTTCACCAGTGGCCAATGTCCGCGCGTTGTTATCGATGCGGCGCGCGTCGCGTGCGCCCGCGCGTACAGCGAGCGTCTGTGTGTGTGCGCGTGTATGTGTGCGGGATTATTTTGATGGCTTATGATAGATCTAGGTATCGAATTGTGTGCCGAACTCTAGATTTTCAGTTTACAACGTACTGGTTTCTTAAAGACTATGGTTGTTGTGTTGATTTATTACGACGTGTGTTTTAAAACAGATAGATTTGATCAAAAAGTACCTACATAAACTTAAGTCAACAATCTTGAGTTTTTTAAATCAATGTATATTATTTCAAGTCCACAACAACTGATTCATTACTGAATAGCGTCTAAGTTTGTCAGATTTTTTATATGAAAATACAAGTGTCGTTTTAAATGGATATACATTATAAACAACACTAAACAGCTACATTAATAATCGATAGATCAGCTCTATGAATATCGCGCAAAGTTTTTCCTGTAAAATGTTTAGACGTCGAGAGAAAGCTGTGAGTCACATAAACCAGTAGACAACCAGACACAGAACATGATCAAACACTCGTATCGTAATGCGATAATGTTACCCTTACACGGTATCTGTGTACACTAGTACTGGAAGAAAATAAGGCAGGAGTATGAACGACAAGATTTCAAAAAGAGGTTTTAAAGGACCGCGTTTAATGTATGTAGTTTTAATGGAACTCTACCTTTTTTAGTATGCATATTTTTACAAAATCATGTATCGTTTCAGAGCTGTCACGTGACGAAAAATTGACGCATAATATTTGAGCTATTCGACCACTTATAATGTTTGTAGAAATGTCACTTTTTGCACCGTTTAAAACGCGCTAAAGCCCAACTCACCAGAAGTACTCTGATAAAAAAATACATGGAGTATACACAAAAACCCGCTAAACACAACCGTGACAGAACAACATAACACCTGTCATTTGATAAACATGCGAGGATCAATGATCACGTAAACGAACGAACAAAATTGAATATTTATCGCTTAAAGATCAGTAAACTTTAATCCGTTTTAACAAGCATAGTTACAAAGTTAACTATGTACTGCACACGCACCATTAAAAGAGTATCCGAACGCAATGTTCGCTGGGTATTTATTTAATATTACCTGATTACCTGATACTGACAACCCTTATTAATACTCCATACATTTACTAATGCGTCTTAAAACTTCTTATGAAAGGTAGGGAAATCTAAAACTACGTAGGATTTGAAATATTTATAATTCTATTTCTGTGGCCCTACCATGACCTATTACTTACAATAAGCCTCAAAATTAAAAAGTTTTTATTTCTAGTAGGCTTAAAACAGGTTTCAAATTGTCATTCTCATGCTGAAGAACTTGCAAGGAACTCTATTTTCTACTCTATTTCCAGTTATGGAAGAGAGACGCTACTATACTCATATAGTACGCTGTCTTGCGTCTACAAATACAACCGTCTTACGGTGGTGGCAAAAATCCTAGACTAATAACCGATTACCTTCGGCGGTTACCAGATAGCCTATGAGTCATATAGCTAACAGCTTCTGTTGCAACTGCATAACAATCATCTTCGATTGTTGGGAAGTCCGAGTTTGCTGGACATTGAGTATTAACTCTTTTGCAATACTTTTTTGGAATCTCTAATGTTTCGTGTGTCATCTTGACGTTTGTGTGGTGATTGCAAATTGATGTAGTCACCAAATGTCCCGAGTTAGGTAAACCTCAAGGCGTTTTTAATTAGCTTTAGAAAAGGATGTATTCATCATGTTGACCTATGTTATTGTTAAATAATTTGTAAGCTAAGTTACGCTTTTGAAATCTATTAAAGTTTCGCAAAATGCCGAAAATCATTATCCCGAACCGCGATCAACTGCATAAAGTTTACGACTACGGTGTTTCCTAAAACAGCCTTAATCTTAACCCCTGGCAGCTCATTGACTGGCAATCTCCATCTTGCACTTGACATTAAGCCTGCATGGTCATTGCCGCTGATCCGCGCATCTCCGGCGCGCGAGTGAAAGTTGCTGCGCCCCCCCCCCCTCTCGCACCCCGCTCCCCGCACGGCCCCGCTCCGCGCCGCGGTATATGTGTCACTGTTAGACCCCGATGTTGCGATATATTGTGCATCGTTAGAGTATCATTAGATTTGACGATATTACTTTTATTGGTTGGGCATTTGAAAACTAGATTATAATTTTGACAAATGGTCTTTTAATACATTTTGTGCATGGTAGTTCGGATTGCTTTTGTCTTTATATGTTTATTTTCTCTTTCTTTCAAATGCCTCTACTGTGACTGACTGTTAGCTATAAATTTGATCTGTCTAAGCTATATCCTAAGCTTTGTTGAGTTTGGATTCAGAATTGGCAAAAAAAACCTTTATTCGATTAATGCTTTCTAAACTTACAACTTAATCAACGCTATGAAAGTCTCAACTTAAGTGTTTGCTGCTGGTGTATTATATTATTTATCAGATTTAAATCCCTCAGGGCGAAAATAATTTCACATTAACATAGGCCTTTGAAGGTTAATGTTAGATATATCAGATAGATCTTTAGATATATCAGGATATGTTTAGTCATGACTTGCATGTCAAAGATAGCCGCGTGGACAAGTAATATTACCTTGTATGTTTATAATGTTTGTTTAATGAGGTTCGATTATGTATATTTCAACCTTTCAAGAATTTCATATAATTTCGTAGACATATTGAAATTTCCTTGCTTTAGTTTCTTGAAGTTGATTGAAAAGAGTCGTTATTTATATGATAGCTAATCATTTTCAGCGCAATATTATAGGTGTATTGTTAATTTTGCTGAACAAATATATTACTAGGCGACGCGGTGAGCAATTTAATAAACGTGTTTAGTTTTATTTAAAATAAGTTGGCAATACTGGTCGGTGGGCCTTAAAATCAAATTATAGTTAGAAGAAGAATAAAATAGTTGAAACTTTTGAAAAAAAAGTCTATCTAGGTTTAACTTATGAAAAGCTCATGTTAAACTTAGTAAAAAGTACTAGGCGCGCATAAACAGTAGGTATCATCGTTGGTGGTGAGTCAGTGCGCAGGCGCGTGGAAGCGGCTCTCGTGGGCGGTAAACGGAACAAAACACTATGTAGGTCAGGTTCTCAAGATGGACGAAATTTGGAGAACCTATATGACGTATGTATCCGCGAACATTCATATTGTTACGTATTTTTTAATCATACATTTTTTTTCAATTTCATGTCATTATTATGATTGCTTATTGATGACAAAATATTTCAATGTTTTTAATACAAAGTAAGTAAAATGCTTGATTGATATCCTAGTTTTTAACTAATACCACATTTGAAATTCATTTCTAGCAAAAATTGCTATTACAACCTTTACTGTTACCAAATACAATTAATCAGATATACGACCTACTTCCAAACCGAACTCTGTAGAAGGATTTAAAAAGTGTAAGTGACATGAAGTAAACAGAATCTGTATTCCTATGTATACGGCCGCGATACATAGCTTACGTCCATGCTAATAGTGTGCGCCGTGATTTGAGTACAATCATCGACATAGGACATCGTTTAATATCTTAATAAAAGACTGATTACGTAAGTATGTATAGAACCTTTAACATCAAAGTTATTTGAAATGGGATAAAACAGCTGAACAATGAAAAAACTATTTTTAATATGTAATAAAAGAGTTTTGATGGAAAAAGTTTCTAAATTTTAAAATTGTATTTTTGAATTGATAATTTGGAGCGTAATTAGCATGGGCTCTGGACAGTCACGTTCAAAAGTGTTTGTGTAAGTAACCGTTGAAAAGTTTGTGTTAGCGATAGTACTGATTTAGGTAACATGGTAATACTAAATACTATTCCGTATCTAGCCTACATTGTTTTTGTTTTTTAATGATGGCCCTGACGAGTGCTTTGTTCTACATCAAAGTAAAAGATAGTATTTACAGAAAATTGGAATAAATCTCAAGTATCAGTGACGTTTTGGTTATATAATTAGGTCAAGGATTAGGTTCATTTATTTAATTAATTATAATTCATTTTCCATAATTAACAATAGCTTGGGAAAGTCAAACTTTTTTGTCTTTATTGATCAGGTAAAATAAAACTGGAATAAGAACAACTAAAGATCTATTAAAATCTGTATTAAAATTCCTAAAAATAACGTTGCGTTATTGATGCATTCTAAAAGTCATAATTACATACAATTAATTGTATCTACTTTAATTAACTCAAACAGGAACCGAATTATGACCATAATACAATAATACTAAATCTAAATACCTAGTATCGAGGTGACACACAGCCGGGAGTTCTCAATGAGCGCTCTAAATAACCCCTATACATAATGACCCGCACACTGACCCATGACCCACACGGATCAATCTGCGTGACCCACTAAATAACGAACGTATTTAATGTTCATTAATAAATAGATTACCTAGTGTCTGTTCGTTTGTCTCAATAGAACATGAAAACGTAAGGTTGAATTAGTTTTATTGAAAGTGAGTAGGTAATACCGCGGGTGGAGCCGGGAGCAATAACTAGTTACACAATATAAATTAATAAAAAGTATAATTTACAAAATCCTATTTTTCATAAAGCTCAAGCGCATACGATTTAAGGTAATTACTTAAATACAAGTAGTGTATAGAAAACTTTGAACTTCAGACAGGATTCGAACCTGCGACTGGTTGCCGAAAATTTCCATTAAACTATTTGTATAAAATGATCCCTGTTTATACTATCTACTTACATGTAAATATTGGAGCAAGATCGTTGTAGCCGCTGGTGTCAAATCCTTAACATGGTCATGTCCACTTTATCAATCCGCTAAGAGAGTCTCTCGCCTTCGACAATGTTCAGACTACCCGGGGTCAGACAGTGGGGGCAAAAGGAAGGACTAGAACAAGATCAGAAATTACTACAGACGCCTAGGAGACCAAGCTGGGAGAGAAAGCCTAAAAAAGCTGAAAGAACCACTAAAATATCACGACCTAATTTTTGTCTAACCTAAATCTTTCAGTTTAGTCTAATAGACCTAGGTCATTAATTTTACTTTGAAAGTCTAATGATCTATCACTAAATTAATTTAGTCTAATCGTTAATTAATAATGATTAGTCTTAGTTTTATGCGAAAGGGTAATGACCTCATTCTCTAATTAACTGAAATAGAACTTCGCAATTTTAATTTTGCTATTAAATTTAGTTTGGGCTGTTTTAAATGAATTAGCGATTGAAATTATTTTTAAATATTATTTGAAAATTAATGAAAAAGTGGCTCAAACTGACAATTGATAACAATATTTTGCTATACTTGCAATAAAATATGTTATCTTCGAATAAGTATAAATATTTTTTGATCATAAATTAAAAGCAACGCCCGAAAATATAATGAAAACAAAGGAATAGTGTAAATAAATAATTTGTGTCGCTGCGGGCCGGGCGCGCCGTTAAAACTGTAAAAAGAACCAGTCGAGCGACCTTCGAGCTATCAGCCGAAAACGAACCAGTTCCGATAGCCGCGCGGAAAACACTAATTTTCCGAATACGGTTACTATACTGAACACAACAATATGAGAGCGCGACGCTGAGGGCAGCTCACTACGTAGGGGTCGCATGCGGTTAGTAATAGCTCGGCTGTTAGTCAAAATATAGAACGGAAAAAAGAAAAAAAATAGGAAAAGATGTGATTGGCATAATAATAAAATACAAAAAGTAATAAAAATAATCTCTCGGTATTTACAAGGAGGGCGGAAATTAGAAAGATTATAATTATTAATTATTGAGAAATAATAAATGTTGATTAAGATAATAATAAAAAACTGGCGTCCGAAGTATAAGGCATCCACTGTGTGATCCACAAATCGGCGGCACTGTCACGTCACTAACAAAATGCCAATTACAAACATTTCCCAAAACGCTTCGCTTTCGCTCGGCGAGTTTTAATTTTTTTCCTTTTTTTTTGTTTTGGTAACGTACACTGTATTTTTATGTTTTGTCTCCCCGTAGTTTAGCGTCACTGGTTATTGTGTGTTTGTCCGCACTGCACTTCACTCACGAGCCGGTACGGGCGCTGCGCGCGCGTGTCGTCGTCAGACTGACGGCGCGGGCGCACCCCACTCACTTCCCACCAAAAATTTTCTACCACCGTGCGCATGCAGGGCGGACGAACCGCGGCCCGCTACGCCTCGTAGCCGGCTATGTCGCGTCGCGGGTTATTTCATGCGCTAATTAGTCGTGATTCTGATTCACTATGTTAATTGTTGATGTTGTGCTATTATTACCGTAAGATTTGTGATCTATGGCCCACGTAATGATGTGTTATTTCGGAACATTTGACATTGTTTTTTAAAACAAATTGCTAACGTATTTGGAGCAGCTAACTTGATTGCGAAAACTGTAGTTACTAAACCATTTAGTTTTATGGTAAAAAAATAGTGCAATTTGTTATTTATAGTTAGTTGTTAATAAAGTAATATCCTTTTAACTAAAACCTACACTCAAACAGTCGAGTAGCATCGACTATGATATGGAACTAGGTCTCCCTCAGAGGATATTGCATCGGAAGCACGCAATAACAGCGCGATTGTAAATTATTTAGTTTTTTAGCTCCTTAAAGGAAATATTGGTATAAGTAATTATGTTACGAGCACTTAATCAGAAGGCTAGGAGCCGTCAAAATAAATAACACAGGACGTTTGATTTTTAATTGCTTTGAATGTTATCTTGACCTAATTTTTTATGTGCTTATGTTGTTGGGTTCTTAAAGACAGACAACATTTTTTGGAGTTCAATTTCTTTTAAGAGAAATTACTTTTGTATATTCCGTTCACAAACATTATTTCATGAATTAATTTGGAAAAATAATCAAAAACTTAACCAAAACGAAATGCGAGGCATTTCACTTTTAGTTGAGCACACCTGGCGGCTGCTATCTCCATGCGTACACGCACACAATCACACAAATACAGCATTACTCACACACGGAAACGCTGACAGGCCTACAGACCTACAAACTTTACTTTCACCTTTCTCCGTGCTTATGTATATTAAAATAGGGGCTAGTTTTCCGTGTCGTTTATGTATTAGTTGGTTTGTTAGTCAGCTGGTAAGTAGGACACCGATGGTTTTCTTTATGGTCCCTCCCGTGGCCCTCACAAGGTCCTCCTCGTGTTATAGCCGATAATGTAAGGTCATGTTCACTTGAAGGCTTTCGACTGAAGCTTGAATCACCTGAGCGGTGGGTGTATCATGTTTTAATGGCTATTTCATGGTGTTTAGTAAGGTTACGGTGCTAGTGAGGTTAGGAGGAGTGGTTAAGGTCGGTTTGTGTGTAAGAGTGGTGGGAATAAGTTCAAATTATTTATGTTACCGTTTAGGTAGTAGTACCGTTTTAGATTAAAAACGGTCAAAAAAAAGTTCTGCTAATCATTATTAATGTTATAAAAAATATACTAAAAAGATTTTTTACCCTTTTAAAAGTTTTATAAAAACAAAGCTCTTACAAATAATAAACAACCTTATTCACGATTTATTCTATTAGATATTTCTTAATACAAAATTGAAAGATAGAGTAAAACGTACAAATCAAAAGAGGAAATATGAAACAACATTTTCCCCATTATTTTCAGCCCCGAAACACTTTTAAAACCCGTCTTACAGATTAAGACAAACTAGATACTTCACGGTCAACATTTTAACAATTTTGTTGGCAATTTACAACAATTATAAAACATTCCAACATTGTTCCCATGATGTGAGCTATGCTAGATGCAGACTGTGTGTCTGTATGCGCACGAGTTGATTATGACCTAAAAGCTGACTCAAGTGCTTTGGTCAAAGGAGTTTTCTCTTATGACTATAAGTTAATTAAAGTAAGGATTTTCAATATTTCGTTGGGAAAATTGTTATTCGCTATTCATTTGTTTGTGTGCGTAATGATTTCGGCAAGAGTTCAATTTATAAAATTTATGAAACATTGTTGGACGTGAAATTCGATTCACAGGAACATTTGTCATGGGTGGGAATCGAACACTCAACCTATGCTATAGAAGTCAACGCCATTAATGACTAGACCCACTGGTCAAATAAAGCAAGCTCTGGTATAAATTGCTTTTAATACACAAACACTCTTCCTTACTTAATACCGCAATAATTTCCAACATTAAGCAATTAAATATCAAAAGCATAATGACAAGAGCGATGATATCGCCTAATGAAAACGTCTTTGAATCTCACGTCTCCGTTTTCCAATCAAAATATATCATCGCGCCGAAACCAAAGCGGGTCAAGCAGTAACAGTAAAGACTTTGTTAACGCCCCTCAATCTATTGAAGCTTCCGATACCGACGTTCTGCAGGTGTTCGTGAAAAACAATGATAGGTAGGTAGAGCCCTGTAGGTACCTACTCTATTGTTTGTAGTAGTTCGTGTTAAAAAGATGACTCTTTTTGCTATAGACCTCATATTTTCTCTACACTAGTTTTTGCTCATTGAAGCTCCAAAAAGTTTTAATAAGTATTTTTTTCTTTTTTGTGCCACAATTTGACATGAAAATCTTTTTTGTTGCTAGGCAATGTTGCTAGTTAATAAGTTCATACTACGTGCATCATACAATTATTTATTTTATTGCACAAAACGTAATATGGGTGAGTTATTAAACTAAACCAAGTTTAGAACCGTAACAACTGTTGCTTAACATCGATATTTATTTGTTTTCTTAGCGACAAAATAAATTCATAATCTGTAAAAAATTTGTTATAAGGCTATAACGGTTCAAAATAAAATTAGCTTAATGTATGCTAGGGGGTTATTTAATTTATTTTAATATAGCTTATTTTGTAAATTGATATTTTAAGTCCAATGCAACGCTTCAAACACAGTGCTTCATAAGAGGCAAAACAAGAAAAGCAAACGATCGGAATTTCCATTAACACCATCACTAAGAGCAATCTAACCAACTTCACCACTGACGTCATAACAATATTGGATCATCTTTATTTAAAGTCGAAAGAAAACCGTTTTAAAATTCTCTTCTGATCCGTCACTACCTTTAGCACAGCAATCTACCAATCACACTGATCAGTTCATTCCTAATTACTTTTGAGTTTCGGAGAACTTACTAAGGAGTTTTAAAGCAACACTATTATCGTGTACTATCGCTGTGGAAAAGAGACAGAACACGTTATGTATAGCGGTCTCTCGCTTCCACATTAGCAACAGCATTTTTCTTGGGGCTCGTAGTAGGTACTGGCACTGATTATTGTAGTCGAAATAGAGTCGTGAGTGATTGATGCTCAAGTTCGCGAGCTTCCGCTGTAGTGTATCATTTTATTGCGACAGCTAAGTATGTTAGATTGATCCGGTTTTATTTATTCGATTCTTTATAATTAATGTATCGTTCATGACGTCTTTTTATCGTAAGGGTTAAAATTAATGGGTACAAATGGGATTGTAATCTCGAAAATTGGCAATATTGCTATTTTGATTTCAAGCAATTTTTCTTCTACTAATATTATGAGTTGATATTACTTGGTACAGTATAGCTCATCAAGTATGTTACTGTAGTCACAGTAGTATTTTTCTATTTATTCTCAAAGTTTCCTATTTTTAATCTATAAAAATGAATTGCTGTTCTTTAGTCTCGCTAAAGCTCGGGAACGGCTGAACCGATTTGACTTATTTTAGTCTTAATATATATTCGTGAAAGTCCAGGGAAGGTTTAAACGGTTTTAAAATATGACAAAATTGCAAAAAAAATGTAATTGACTAATTGCATCAACTGTCAGGCGGTACGTAGTTCGCCGAGACAGGCTTATTTTATATATTTCGCTCCACAACTCTACAGTTACAAATTACATTTTATTATTTAAAAAGATAAAGACAAGCTGATCCCATTTGGGAAATATATGCAGAGCATTTTTGTGTCAATACTTGTTTGTCTTACCTTTTGTCTACATTAGATCAGTACCAGAAACTTCTACTCCGAATTTCTTCCCACCAAATGTTTCATTGACAAAATTTAGCATAAATACTCCTTGGTAATGAATTCAACAGAAGCTATTTGCTAAATGAATCACACATCAGTCGCTGTGCCTATTGTTGCTCTATTTGATAGTAATAGCCTGGTTATTAGCGCTCATTAACTCCTTTCATATAACATGATTCACTCAAACGATTATGCTAACAAAGTAACAATTGCGTTTCTTGTGTCATTTTTTTGGCAACGTATTAATGTAAATGTCATTTGTGAGTTTATCAGAACTATCTACAACGTAGGCGTTACTAATGAGATTCTTTAGATTATAATCAAGATTTTTATGGCGATACACTTGTAACTTGATACGCTTGTTTTTATAAAAAAATACATAAGTATTATTGTTTTGTTAATTGGAGGCCAAGGAGAATTTTTTTTGTTCCTGAATAGTAAAAAGGTTCTATTACATGCCGCAACTTTTAAAATTACCGTAGCAATTAAGTTCAAACAGTAGCTGCGATGTTATTAAAAGTAAGTTAACAAACACATTTATCAAAATCAAACTCGAATCCGAACCTCCTTCCAGCCTACAACAGTTACCGTCTTATTAAAATCCTGTTAATTCACGACACCCACAGTAACGCATACATACATTACCTGATCTCATACATACAGCCATACATTTAATATGCATGTGTTATGTACGGCACACCGCTGTGAAGTGCGGACCATACATCAAACGTTCTGCGGCGATCATTATAGAGATGGATGAATTGCTTTCTTATAAATAAGATAGGGGCGGAACATGGTGATACTATTGGCGATTTTGGAAACTATGATCTATGATTTGTATTTTTGGATGTGTGTCAAATTAAAATCAGTTACATCGTGATGGAAATTGTTTAGAAGATCAACTTGATTTAAGAGAAAAAGTTTCAAAACCAAGGAGACAAACTTAAAAAAAAAATTTGGGAGCAAATGAGAGCTATTTCACGTTAAATGAAAAAAGAATAAACAAAATCGGTTTATCCAGTCTGAAGATCGGAAGTTTCAAGTCGGCTAAAAAAAATATTAATGGAAATTGTAGAAATGCAAGCGTATATTTTAAGTTTTAACCTATTTTGTCAGTCATAAATTTTGTACAGGACTATATCTCTTGGCATATAATGTTGGCTTGGCTTTGATACCTTTCCAATCCTCGTTCCGCCTGTCACCATACTTGCACCTTTATAAGTGAGTCTCATTGAATTCGGCACCGCCGCGCGCCGCACCGCGCCGCACCGCCCGCACCGCCGCAGTAATGACTCTGACACACTAACACTGTTCTCTCGGCCGCTTCACTTATTTACTATTTATAATCTTAGCTTTTACTAAATATTCTGCAACTGATAGTTAGAAGATTATAGGATGATGGATCAACGCATGGTTTGCTTTGGTAGGAATGGTTGGTATATTAGTCTTGAGATTGAAAATGTTTTTCTTTAATAGATACATACATTCAAAGCTCTTTTAAATTTTATTTCTTTGCTATGAAACCAGATATCTTGATTTTATTTTAATGTGAATATTTTTCTATATAGAAATAGAAAGCTTAAAATATAAAAAAAAAACAATATAAGATTTATGGCATTAATAAACTCGGTCATCAAAACATTACACGCTACCAAAATCTAGATCAAACCTCCGCAACCTACTTACCTGGTACTAAATCATAAATCAAATCGCCCAAATTCCAGTTCCCAGTGGAATTCCACCAGCCTCCGCGTCTTACATCTTAGTCATGTATCAGAGTATTCAGAACCGTTAGTAAAATCTGACATGTCATCACGATTGCACAACGCGCCGTCATCAGATCGTTTTAAGGGGGGCAAAGGGGCCTCCAGGGTAGGAAGGAGGTTTTATACATGAGGGCGTACAAACGGGGTGAGTGGCATCAGATCTAAATATATTTTTCGATCCGTTAGTATCGTATTTGATTCAGACAGTCACCATCTGAACGGCGTCCTGATCAAAAAATCGAAAATTAAATTTCAATGTGCAAAATTCATAAGAGTATAAGCCACAAATTACTATGTCATCAGATTGTCTTTAAGGAGTATTTTTTGTCTCCTGTTAAGTGTATTCAGGAGGGGGGGGGGGGTACCTTGTAACGTACGTGAGGGGGAGGGGTTCTCTCTCGTCCTAGTTTCTGTAACGGTGTGCGATGTAGGACATTCGACTTTTTGCGCACGACCGAAATTTTCGTCAGGTATATTTTATGTTTGCATTTTTTGGGTGCTAGGTTTTGGAATTCAGTGTTTGTACGAATACTATATTTAAACTCTAAGCTCTAGCTGAACTAGGTCTTGCAGTGTTGTTTACTATTTAATGTTGTTTAATAAAAGTTTTTCTAAAAAAAACTATAGTACAAAATCATAAAGCCTGAATTAAAAAAACCATAATATTACGTATTAGGCACTCAAAAATTTAATAATAACAAAAAAAACTTTATTATTTTCCAAACTAAACAACATAACACTTATACATTAACCAACCATAATACAAAACAAATTTACGATAAAATATGATATAAAATATCGTTTCAAGACAATTTCCTCAGTCGACTAAGTCCTCTCAATGAAGATATCAACGCGCGACCACCTCTGAAGTGTGTACTATAAGCACAGTTCGAGGCGGCGACGACAAACACTCGCTGTGAAAATATTACATTTGCACAGCTTCTTATGAACTTGTATTTAACGGTAATATTTCAAGGAAAGTGATTTCTGATCATTAGGAAGCAAAGCATTGTTATTTTTAGGTTACTTTTTTGCCAATTTTTTATGCTATGCGTGTTCTCACTTTGGCCTTATGATATTGGAGTGTTATATTTTACTCGTATTTAGTTTATAATTTATATTTAAAAAAAACGTGACGTCAAGGCGAGCATGGGATCTCGGGTTCCAATCCTAAATCTGACCAAAAGCTATTGGATTTTTTCTGTTAAATATACTCGTAGAGTTGAGAATCGGAAATTGTAGCTTTTTCCTCTCAACATTTTGAAAAGGATAGTAAAAAACTAAAAGTCGTGCATTTCTTCTTCCACTAATACAAAAAGCCACACCCACTGTATGCTGTGATCGGTGATCATTTGATCTCGCGTCATCACATCTCTTTATAGATCGGTTACGGTAAATAACTTGTTTATTTTGGACAAGTAGCGACAAGTTACAAGTTAATTGACTTCTATGAGTCGTCCGACCCAGATGTTGCGAATTGCGCAATAAACACAAATCATCAATTGATACCGTTACGGATAAATATTCTTAATGCCAAGTATTGTGTGGACTTCACACTGTGGACTAGGATTATAGTTAAAAGTCATGTTTGACTGTCTGTTCGTATATTTAACGGTTTTATTTTTGTACCTTTTTCGTATTGTTTTTTTTTGTGCAAGTGAAGTACGTATAAATAGGCTTAAGAAGACAAATAAATTATGACTGTTGCAACTCGTTGCTGCGGCTATTTATTATTTTCATTCTTAGATGGCGCGGTTGTATTACGGTTGTCTCTATGAAAACTTAAACGGGTAGCTACCACGATGTATAGGTAAAATACAGCCTAGTAACAGACGGATAGACAGCAGAGCCTTAGCAATGGGGTTCCGTTTTTATCCCTTTGGACCCAAAAAACTTCCAAACAGATTAACAAAATCCACCGCCTTTCAGACGCGGGTTTCAAAAGGATGAGTTTTTAAAAATTGTTTAGTTGACTAACGTTTGATATGAAATGTAAGCAAACCCGCGGGCACAGCTAGTATGTTACAAATAAGAAAGGCAAGCATCCATGTAGGTCACCCGATGGTACGTGATCATACCCACGTGTGAATATTTGCAGTAAGAGACCTCCTTGTTCAACTTTTGGTTTTTAGTAGCGCACTATTGTTGTAAGTACCTACAGGTTTATTGTTTTGCATATTATTAGTGTAAGAATTTAATTAAAACTCAAAAAAAAACCGGTTGGGTGCGAGTCGGGCTCCTGACATTGATGGTTCCGTATAAGTGGGCTTAAGAAAAACTGAATTGGAAAATATATTAATGCTGTTCGATTTTGGTATAGTTAGTTACCCTTTTTGCAACTTTTAATCGTAATAATCTTGCAACAATTTTACATTATGTACGATTTTCTACACAACTTTATTTATTGAAATTCTAACACAAAATTATTGAAACACGCACCTCCAACCAATGTCAAAGTTTTAAGGAACAGGGAACGAGAGGAAGACAGACTTTGCCTAAAAAAATGTTTTTGTCTATTTTATGACCCTAAGGATTCCGAACAAATAATACTCGCACTAGATCTCATTGAACCTTTGATCAATATTTTCCATGATTTAACTCTTTTTTTTGGGTATTCATACATAAGAATCTTGACACGTGTCACAGTCATTACCGGTAGTACCAATTACCGCGGGCGTCGTCGATCTCGGTGACACTGTGAGATCAATCGACTGACGAACACCGTTATGCCTACTGCGTGATTAATAGAATGCGCCTTGGATTATACTGGACTGGATAAGTCAGCTTCAAGTGGTAACGTGCTGTTGTGTGTAACTGGAAGAGTATTTTTGAAAGGGCTAAAATGTGTTCAGATCGCGATGTATTTGAATGATAAGGGTTTCTTCCCTTTTTCCTGATGAGAAAGTAAGGATTTCTTACTTGCGTTTGAACTGTGAACAAAACAAATTTCGAGTATTTTTTCGGATTAAACTGTTAACCGTTTTCTTAAGACATATATTTAGGACAATTTTATAGGTACCAAAGAACAAAAACGCGATATAAAAAATAAAATTAATAAATGCTTTTTGATTAAATAATTAGGAATTATTTTTATCACGAACAAATCTTAAATTCTCTCACTATTTAACATTGAATAAAATGTAGTTACCATCAACTTGTCATATCCTGTACCTTTTAATCTAAGCATCAGCACCAATCGGTCAGCTTCAAATTATCCATAAGATTTACAATCCGCCTTTGAAGTTAGGAATTGTGTTAACACGACGTGCTTATATTTATTACGAGTCGCTTTTCAACACGATTTGTTATGCCAGTGCCTCGCGACATGTTCATAATGAAAACCTAGGGAAATAGGAGGTTGTGTTTGCGAACTTTACTCCTTATGTCAATTAAACTTGTTGTCTTGCAGAGTACTTATAAAAAGTATCCATTCCCGAAAGTGAACCGGTATAAATATGAAATGATAAAGAAGTTCGTATTTTTGTATTTTTAAAATAATTATATTTGCACTTTGTAATATAGCGTGGTCGTAAGTAATAAAACAAAAATTTAAACCCTTTACAGTAACCGAAATTGAAGTGACATAATATAAAACTTAACTTTGGACTTGTCCTTATCTACCCATTACTTTGTAACGAGAAAGAAACATATTTACACGAAAAATATTAATTAAAAACAACCCTACTTGAAATTATCGGTGTCCGGGAATACCGAGACAAAGCAACAAAGGCTAGGTACAGTAAAAATAAAATGCAATAACTTTTACGACTGTACTATCGCGGACAAAAGTGTTGGCGGCATCAGCAGCCAGGTAGCCTTGTTTGTTTGTTTATAGCACCTGCTGTATACGCCATGACCGAATCTATGGCTAACCGTAACCGCCTCCACCAACTTATCACAACCAATCAACAAAGGATTTTCAACCTTATGTTGTGTGAATAGAATTGGAGTAAACTGTTATTTATGTTTGTGATGAGGCCGCCAAAGTAAAGATGTTACCTTTTCCCAAACAATGGATTTCGACCATAACAGGACAGTATGTATTGGAGCGGTAAAAGTTGTTTGTTCTATTGTTGTGACTATCTCCGGAACTGGTGATCGGATCGCCCCGTTTCTGTGCCTTGCGCTTGATAATGAGGTTATAATGGTATTCGTTAAACAGTACCTTTGGAACTGTGTCAATTCTAGAACTTCATGGATGTAGTAAAAAGTTTGGCGAATACGAGGATTTTGGTTTTGTGATTTTTCGTGTTTGCTTTTAGCTAGTTAGAGAGAAAGACTTGTTCTTTTATGTCTTGTCTGGGGTGCCTCTTAGTATTATTTCTGTACACAAAGACCTGAGTAGCGTAGTAACTATAGACAAATAAATCTGATAATTGCATGAAACATTCCAGTTCAGCCAAAGACCTGTTTCAGGCCTGTAAAAGAAAGAATTAGTAGCCTGAAAAAGAAGAAAAGAAAAAGAGACGCCCTACAAGAATGTACGTTCTCCTAAGTTCCTTATATACCTATCATACAGCTTCTCCTAACTACAAATGAAACGTCAGCCCTTTTCTGCCCACAACTAGCTCCTTTACATCTCACACAAAGTTCTTCACCGAGTCCTGTGGGCTACTTTGTTTCCAGTCGTTACCCGCTCTCTTATACAGGCCATACTGCCAACAGACGCGACGTTTCTTATATGTAATAGTTTCGTCCGAAATTGATACTTAACCATGCTGAAAAATACTAAATGATACAGAATAGATGGTGTCGGTGTGTTTAGCGAGTAACGCGTGCTCACGTGTTGCGTGCGCTGTCGCCTGTCGCGCCCGCAGCGCACGGAGATGCCGCGCGCGAAGCCGACCGCGACGTGCGCCCGCGCATGCGCCGCGACGTTCTTGTGCACATATTTTATGTTTCAGGATGTGAACTGATACGCTATGCGATCAGATTCAGACTGTATTCCTATGTATTTAAATTTACTGCCAGTATCACGTGCACTTTGATTAAGTAGTTATCAGAAATAAAAACTGAATAGCTGTAATGTTTAAACTCTTAATTAAGGAACAAATAACTAATGACGATATTTTTGTAAGATTGTAATTGTAGTGCCATCAAGTATTTCAAGGTTGACTCATTTTATACGTGTACCTACGTCTGAATAAATTATTAAGTTTATAAACGGACAGTTTTAATTATTAATTACATTCTTGGTTATTGAGATGAAAGCATCTCATAACCCCTATAAAACTAGAGTTCATTAGAAGCATATTAAATGACTCTAGTATATCCTGTTCATTAAGACTAACATGATATCGCGAGCTCGAATTCGTGTCAAGTATATTTTATTTCTTTTCTCGCAACTAGAGGTACGTCTTAACAGGACTTTTGGCAGATGATTGTTAATACTAAAGCGCATGTTTTAGCAGCTTATATAGAAATTTATATTACTTTTATTCAAGGTAAAAAACGATCAACTCTTTTCCTACTATAAGGGCCTCTTTCAGAGCCAAATTATGCTTTGCAGTTGATGGGTTTAGCCACATTTGTATGGCGTATCATGTGGTGTAGTGGTCAAGCTAAAAGCCAGTTCATAGAGAAACCCTACATTTTGTTTAAAAGACACGTGGCAGACAAATAAAAATAAAGTGTGTTTAAACTAATTGTAAAACGCAACGTTAAATACATTATCACATCGTTTGTTCATCCTTTCAGCGCTAAAACAAAGACAACTTAATACATTTGTTGCCAACATTATAACCAATACTAAGGCCAACATGTGTTGCCCAATGTTGGCGCAACAAATTACCAATGATGCTTTCTTTTGAAAACAAAAGAATCATGATCGAAATTTCTTTTAAATGTACAAGTATAGATCAAAGTCATTTGTTTTAAAAAATGTGTTGCTTGAGTTTCTCAGACACGTGGTTAAGGATTTTTAAGTTATGTTTTATGGCTTTTTGTTTGTTTATCTGTGTGTACAGTTAAGGAAACAGGCTTTGACGAGATAATTGCCGTTAAGTCGTAAAGGCGGCAAAGTTTTATTGGGTGCGTTTATTGCGGATTGCCGTTAAATATTCTAATATTTCTGTGTTAGTTTGACTCCGCGTTTGTTACACCGCTCGACTCCCAAAATTCTAAAGATGTCGGTTTATGAACTAAATCCCATTTACGAAAATTACTGCTAAGTTTGTTTTATGATTTAATAGCTTTCTAAAGGGAATTTTTGTCGCGACAAGTTTCCTACTCAAGTAATAGAAGGACTCTCAGCGTACCTTTAAACACTCTTTAAAACTGTAAATTGCACTAATTTCATGATTTGCCTCGAGTCATAGTGTATCATGATATTTTCCTATATAATAATTTGACTATGAGGCCATCGCGCAAAAAGATTTACCGACGTGAAACTTTGCTAAGAAGAAACTGTCAGGCGCTTTAACGTTGAAATAAGAGCTCCTTGCATTTTGCACTATTGCACTTCATCTTTAATTGACAATTTATACGTTAACCATTAATCAAAGTTTTTTAACCTAATTTTTATATTACGAAATAATCATAATAATCATCATAATTATTAACATCAATTAACCCTTAGTAGAGTAAAAATAAAGACCGGAAGTGTGTCGAAGTGCGTACCCCGATATCTATCGGTCTGGTTTTAACATTGTATAGCCAATCTTTGCTAAAACACAATGAAATCGGAACACCGGAGTAGGTCAGAGTAACTCGTTAAAAAACCTTTTTATCTTTCAATACGTACCGAAATTAAAGGCAACAATAAAAAAAAGAATTCTACTGGCATGTCTAATTGCATACACGTAAGTAATCTTCAAACTCATAGTAAGGTACATTAAAAACTATACCTGCTCTCTGTCATCCTTCAATCTATTGAGTGCTGTGCAACCTTTGTCTTTGCCCATAAAACATCACCAAACAGAACTTTTGTTACCTTCACGCTCTAGTATTGGACGTTGCACAAAGCATTGTCCACGAAGAAGGTGGAAGTCTCGTGGGCGGTCAATCGGGCGCAGTGTGAGTGTGCACGCTTCAACACATTGTCCTGCAATAATGCTGAACTAATAAGTATATAAGGCAAATAATATAATAGAAACGGTAGCACGGGTGTAAAGATGTCACTATGAAATGTAGGCAGTAGTAGGCTGTAGGTACTAAGGTGTCACCAGCATCGAGGCTAACTACATTGGTGTAAAGAACAGCAACTTAGAGTGTAAATTATAAAATAATTGTTTTCATCATATTAATTTTGCTTTGCAGGACGTTTTTGTGAGCATAATTCGGATTATAAATTTTTAATTATTATTTTCGCACTGGAGAGCGAACGGAGAGGCCTCTGTCCAGCCGTGGACAGCTACCTATAGGCTAAGATAATGATGATGATCGCTAAACTGTAAAGCTTTATCATAACCTTTCGATTATGAGTTAAGAATTCAAGGTCGTTTTTCCTCAAGCATAGGAACTCATTTGAGTAATTTTGTTCTGACCTCTACTTCGATCAATCAATTCAGGTCCATCGAGGTCCACTGCTGGACATAGGCCTCCCCAACTCCTATTACCTTAATAATTCTTTGCATGAAATACTACAAGTTTACATAAATAATTAGTTCATTACTCTAGTAAGGTACATCGTACTGATCGTAAAAGCCTCCTTCACATCCATAGTGACTATAGTGAGTCACACAATAACATGACAAATACTTTGAATTTTTTTACTGCCCCTCAATCACATTAGCAGGTATTTACAAGACAACCTGTCAGATTACAATTTAAGACGTCAAGCTCCCGCTGCGTTTCAAAGTCAGATGACAATGGCTGACCAAAATATTTACCATTCAAATAGCTACCGGATTTTTTACCTTCAAATTGTAAAGGACACTTGCCTTATTAAATTTATGGATGTATTGTGAATTATGTTGTACAAAGAGCTGTTTTAAAACAATTTCGGTAGCACCTTGCTTCGAGGAAGTCTGAAGCATGGTAATTGGTACCTAGTTGGAACTTTTATTTTCTGTATTCGAGATGTTTGACGAAAAAACTGTTGTAAATTACCTACGTGATTGCACAATGATGTATAGAGTTGGTAGGGGGGACGACACGGTGAGTTTAGATTTGTAAGGGCTTGTAAATGGTAGTAGCTGCTCCCAGTGTGACAGACGCCTTACAGAAAGAATGAGAATTGATCAAGGTGCTGCCGACTATTGTTCATAGTATTGACGCAACCTGTTGGTTTTTTTTCATGAAATTAATCTTTTAGTACATTATAAGCTGTGCCAAGATTGTGTTAAACTTTTACCAGAGTGCAACTTTTTTTAAATTCGTAATTTTAGTTAGTTAGAACGTCATTACGTTAGTTGCAACTTGAGAACTTGCTAAGAACTCTTCAAAAGTCCAGGAAAAAACCAGCCTTTGTTCTTTCTGAAGGTCAACTCTATCTCTGTACCAAATTTCATTAAAATATCAGTTCAGTCATCAGTGGCTTAGACGTGAAAGCGTAACAGACAGACAGACAGACAGAGTTACTTTCGCATTTATAATATTAAGTTGGGATAATGTAAGTAAAGTCAAATTTAGTGAGCCAGTTATACTTTACGTAAATTTTACCGAAAATAACGGTAATGATGATGTGTTTCAATTATGCTTTCGCCAACGTCCATACCACGTTGAATACACCGGTTCTCGTCCGATCACCGAAATTAAGCAACATCGGGCGCGGTTAGTACTTGGATGGGTGACCGCCTGGGAATACCGCGTGTCGTTGGCTTTTTGCTACTTTTTGTCGTATTTCAGTTTTGTAAGTTATTTATTTGCAAGGATGGCGTTTACTTATTTATTTTTTCGTTTAATGACTATTTTATCAGTTAATATCGATAATGTAGTAATACATACGGTGGTTTAGCTTTACAATCATAATATTATTTTATAAATTAACAAGATTCGCGTTTCAGTAAGGGAATTCTAGTATTTCTTTAATTGAAGTTACAACCTTAGTACATAATCAACACAATGTTCATATTGAAAAAGGATTTTGTCATCTAAGAACACTACCGCCATCTACTGCTAATTTGATAATGCTGGTAGTTGTTAGAGAGAGAGAATCGTAGTAGTATTTGGGTTCGACAGATGGCGATGTTAGTCCTATGTGTTTATACTATCAGCTTAAAACATAATTTATTTAAAAAAACCTGGTCACCTACCCGGCCTTCGATCTTAACTAGAGATTTGAAAATGATTTAGTACATGTTGAAATGGAACTACAAAAAGCTATCACTCAAATTTATGTTTTCGTCCATAAAGATCATGACATAAATAATTTATGTAAATATTAACTGTCAAATCAAATATATTTATTTACAAGTCTGCTACACGCAAGCAAAAAGGCATTAATTAAATATAGTCAAATGTTTAGATTCAATAGCAACGAATAACAGTCTGTTACAGCGCCATCTCTGTTTAGTTATTGATGCACCTAAGGAGTGGTGGCAATAATAGTTGACTCGCTTCAACAACAGATGGCGCTCGGTGGTTCATAGTAAAGTGGAAATGTACAGCTTTCTCATAAACATTATAATCTCGACACTAATTGCTATTAAAACTAATAAATAGAAATTGCAGTGATGGCACCCGTATAGTTGTTTTTGTTTTACCTGGCGTAGATAAAGCTTAGCAATTAATTGTTAAATAGATAATCCATGTGGGTTGGATACCTACTTGTGAAACAAGTTAGGTCGTTGACTAGACTGATATGCTAGTATCAGAGAACCGTTATTTGTATTTTTGTATAAATTTATTTTTATTTTGAGATACTTCAGTATATTTTAAGGCAATTGATAAGCCTTAGTACGTTCTATAATTTTATAGTCCTGCATGTTCCCCAGCCAGGTAAAGAGGAAAAATATTATAGAGCATTCACTACCGACACAGTAGTTAATCGTTTTTATTTGGTACGTCCTTTATAGTTCAGCCTAGGAAATACTTTGTCTATGTTTGTACTACACTTATAATCGCATTGCAACAATCAATATCTGGTCTTCAAGATAGCGAGTGACCTTTGAGTTGATTGCGACTTTTCTTTTTAGAGTAGTCAGCAAATGCAATTAGGAAATTTTAATGTCGCCTACCTAAAAAACAACATCAAGGAAATGTGATGGCGTATTATTCTGAAATTAAGTATTCAATAAATTAAGAATTTATTAATTAGGTAGGGGTTAGCTTCGGTTATAATATCTACCTAAAGGATTCCTACAAAAGCGCATATTTAAATGAATCACTATATTAGTATTTACTTTACCCATATCAATTTTCCAATTGAGAATACAAAACCGAAATAAACCAGATGTTAAAGGAACATCATAAATCCTATGATCCTCGAAATAAATTATCCTTTATACAGGCTGTGCTAAATAACATATGAAATCTGTATTTGTCAAAACATTTTCACAGACAGCAAATAAAGCCACATGCGCACATTTATCATTAAGGCGGATAGGGGTGTCAGCCTTTCGAAAGCGTAAATGTAAGGTTGAAATGTTTTGTCAAACCTAAGTCAAAATTAATTTATTCAGACAGGCCAATAAGTTGCACTTTTTAAACGTCAGACAAGCAAACTTAGACGGCCCCCGTATCTCCTGCTTAGCTGCTTTTAGCTGTGGGCAACAAAATCCACAAGACAGCATGCTATCACTCCTTTTTTTTTTTAACCAATAGTGTCTAAACTGGGTTAGGTTATCAAATGGCCGCTTAGTACTTTATCTAATGTGTCTAATATCTAATATCTTATTATAAAATAAGTATGTAACGAGATCGGGTGATTATTATTTCAAATAATGCCCGGATTCTGGTTTTTATCCGATCGCAACACCACACAATAGTGTGTTATTAATATTACGAAGATGTTATCGTGTAGTCACTCAATAAAAACTATTATTCTTTTAACTTTTACTTTGGCAATAGGAGTTCCTGTCTGAAAAATGCAAAAGTTCAGTTCTTCAAAACATTGTACTTTTGACGTTTGCGCCACCCCTACTGGGTCACCATTCAAAAATATTTGACGAGCGTAGTTCCGCATAATATGTGTCACTCAAAATATCTTTTGTTTTAATTCTGCATTATTTTTGCGAAATATTTTCATTGTTTTATCGATGAAAACCGTTACGTAAACGTTTTTGCGAGTGCTCTAATTACAGGTCAGTTACACTTGTTACAATACCTACATTATTAACTACTTATGATATGTCCGTATACATATTTAACTACATATATACCTAAAGGTATTGGTTAAAAATAGGACGAAAGATAAAGTTGAATATACGGGTAAATAATTTAATTCGAATGAATTATGAATGTTAAAATTATCTGTGTTAGGAATGTATTTTCAGGTCACATTTTATGTGGCTACAAGAAATAATATGTTACTTTTGAAATCTATTACCTATCCATTGGTACTGGTACTCTACTGTTCAAAAAAGCATTTTAATGGCCACTTGTCGTATCATGTCGACAACCTACAGAAGTGGTCATTACATCCATATCTAATAGTTTCCGTGTACCCGGCGCGGTCAATACGTTTCCTTGGCCGGGAACCGAACCAGGGCGTCTCCGTGGCAACAGACACCACAACATGTAAATCATTCAGTAACGAAATCAATCGAATTTTCATTTTTAACTTCATTCGTGTAATATTATAACCGCAGCTACGTTTTTCTTTTTATTGATTGAACTCATACTTATACTTAACGGGGACTTATACATTATAATGTATTTTGACTTTTAACACATTTTAGATTAAGATTATGCCAAAATTCGGTTTTTATTAGATTTACAAAATCATCTTTATTTGAATACCTAAAACTGCTGTCAAGGAATCAAATTTTCCGTTGCAAGATGAACGAAATAACAGTAGCACCTGTATGTATAAAGACAAACTTGAACGAATAAAAAAATATATAATTCTTCCGCCCTTTCTTACCTTGCAGTTCCGGTTCCCTGGTGGACTCAAACCTCCAAGTTTGTTACTTAGTTCGATGTAAGTTAATAAAACTAAAAATGACAAAAAATCTGAACTATTAGTCCCGTCAGTCAAGAATCATAAAACAATATGATATATTACATGTTCAAATTCTATCTATAACCCGAGTTTGTCGACCTCTGCGTTTGCATGTAACAGTGACCTCACTGGTCCAAAAGTAGCCAGAAATTACTTCACAAAAACGTATACAACGGTTTTTGGGTATATCTACTTAATTATTCTGTTTATGGCCCGCCGACCGAAACCTTCGCTTTTTTGTAAAGATATAATTTTACGGGTGAATGAGAAAGATTAAAAATCGTATGAATAATTGTATGTCTTTATCTGACAAATTAAATACGAATTGTGTTCAATGAATATGAAATTATATGTTGTTATATGTTATTGAATATTGAGAGAATGGATTTTAAGATATCGGGCCGTCCACTATCTCTTGAAGTACCACTGCTATACTTATAGAAGTGGGATAGCGCACTACACACCTCAAAGCGCAGTCTCTCTTCCATTGCCACAACTGTGCTCGTATGAGGTATTCGTATCTTAAAATTTGTCACAAAATGCAAACGTATCAACCTTACTCCATTTTGACAAGGTCCTGTTTGCGGCCACTGATGTGCTATTGTCAACTAAATATTGTGACTACCTTTATCAGCAGTAGGTAAGAACAAGCACCATTTGAGTGTCATTTACTTACCGCATGACACTACTAAAACGTGTCATGTCAACCGTAATTGTGAACGTTGAACGCATTTATTGGAAGCTAGTGGAAAATTAGCAAGAAGTCAAGAAACAACTGATAAAATTATGACTCGGTTATTTAACATCTGCTTAGCTCCTCCTAGTAATGTTTATTAAAATAAATTGAAACAAAATTGTTAATTCTGGAAATAAGAAAACTGCTATCTTGGTTTTTAATAGCTTGAGTCGATATCCCTAATAACCAAAATGGTTTTAATTCCCGTAGAACATAAGGAACATAAGTTACATGCAGTCTAAAATATCATTAATATGGAGAAGAACCGGCAAGAAACTCCATAGATTATTGTAACATCTTCAGCTAAAAATATTATACCCACCATTTAATTCCTCTTACTTCCTGAACATTGAACGTGATTCATAGATCGTAGTGTTGCCGGCTCTCCCGCCATTAGCTGCGGTGAGGAAGCGGATGCTGCGGGTTCGAGTCCCGGCGCCGAAAGTGAAACGAAGCAGTTTGTGGGGTTCTTTGATTGTGTAACTTTAGTAACTTGTGTGGCCATTAGCGGTGGTTTAATTATAGTTTTAATTCTATTTCTTGGTAGGAAGACGGTAAAACTATTAACGAACATCAAATAACATTTATTGTTCAATTTACTTTTAATATTTCAATTTGTTTCATACTTGATACCTATGTGGTATGTTCAGTCAGAACATGGGTCAAATGCCTTCTAAAAATTATATTTTCGCTTTTAAGGGACCAAATTTGCTCGAAGCTCGACAAACAATTTCCTTTTTGTTTTATCTGTGAAGGGCTCAATAGATCGTTATTTTGTTTTTGGACTTAACTTGCGACGAATTTCAGAATAATTTTACATATTTTGATGACATTGATCGGCCCACTTCCAGAGAAGACCCGAATCGTCGCAAAAGGGTTCCCTGTTATGCATAAGCTCTCATGCCACATAAAGTTTAAGACAGAAGGTAAACTCTACTCAAAGAAGTTCTCGCTAACCATATGTTTATGGTAAATTTCGTTTTATTATAAAAAAAACTACTCCCGCTGTAAGGAATTTAATCCTTGTGTCGCAGGGGTTTTTACAAACATACAAATCACATGGAGAAGACACCCAGACTCAGAACAAGCATTCGTGCATCACAAAAATGCTTGTCCTACGCGGGAATCGAACCCGCGACACGAAGCGTACAGTGGATTTTGCGTGGTGACCTCAACTACTTGGCTATCCGTGCAACCTTTAGTATTTTTAAGCAAAGACTAATCAATGACAATGACTTATCTCGATTTCAACATAGTCTCATTAGTACTTAGTCAGGAAACGCGTTCTTGTATGAGTTTTATCTTACAAGCAAGCAATTAGAATTAATTAGTCAGTGCTCCCTGTATTTCCGACTGCTAGTCTAACAACAAGTGCTGGAACCCTCTTTAATTTTCGTCATAGGTACTAAAAAAACTTTACCGTTCTGCACATGAATTCCATATTACACTTACATTACCACTTCTTCAACCTTCTATGTTAAATGTATATTTCTTTCTTTGGCTTTCATCCTAGTAATACTTACATACACTCACCTCTCTACTTACGCATATGTTGCACTACTGTCCTCCCTGTACATTGTCTGCTGTAGCTGTCACGCAGGTGTAGCGTCACGCTCCGGCGCCGGTGACACGGCATGCGGTGTTTCGGTTACGGGGTCAGCATAGAGAACATTACTGGGCTTCTTGAGGGTCTTACTATTGTGTTTTTACTGTATATTCTAATATACTTTATCATCAAAATGCACCGTAAGTAGGGGTTCTTAGGATGCTATTTCGATAAACAAGTTACAATTAATTTGTCACGTACAGTGACTATGTATGTGTGTACTCTTATGTCATAGTTTTCTTACAAGATATATCTCCAAGGCTTATCAAACCACGCTTTTGCCTGATCGTTATCAGAATATAAGCATGTTATAACATAAGCACAATAAGTGTCCCTACCTCTTTAGTTCCGCTGTAAGTGTATACAACCTTCTTGCATCCGGAATTGACTATTAATATAACATTACAAGTCGAAACGTCTGTCTCGTTGATTGATTACTTAATGTGCATTGTAGAGTGCTGTTGTTTATTTCTGAAGCCATGCAACGTGTAGCGAGTTTGAATAAGGCTTTGTTCTACAAGTATAACCATTTTAAAATACTTACGTGATATTATGTACTTGCAATAATTGTGATGGCCTCTCAAGTCGATTTATTATTTACTCGTTGATGTGACGGAATTAGGACCTAGCAGTCCCTTTTGTCCTGTAACTTTCTGTCTTTATAACGACAGTAAATGTTGTAGTTAGTTTTTTACAAACCTACATTTAAACCCATTATAGTTAGCAAGTAAAAGTCTGTGAGTAGGATAAGACTGGATTGAAAATAATATAGAAATTAAGCTCTTGTCTGTTGTAACCGCCACTCAATACTAATGTAATAGCAAGTACATTACTTCTCATGTCACTTATTAGGTTACACCCTACACAAGCTTTCTAAAAGCTTCTCTAGCCTATATACCGATATATTAATTCCAGACACAAATAAGTCGGGACCACTGTTAACCTTTTTGATTAGGTACATAAATATTTGATACGAGAAGGTGATTTCATAACAATTTCTGCATATTTTGTTATCGCTCGGTAGTCCCGTGACACGAAACTCATTAAAACTTTTGTTCACTCTCCGTTTTAAATTTTAATTAGTAAGGGTCAGCGTTTTTTGTGTACTAATGTTCGAATTTGTATTTGTTATAAAGGTTTTTAATATAGAAATTGTTTCATTTTAGCATTTTTTAAATTGGAATCTAATATTTTTCGTGAAGATAAAATAAAAATTTGTTTTTTTCAGTGTAGTAACGTTTAGCAAGAAGCCAAACAGATCAATGTTTCGTACAAGTATCAAACCCGTTCATAGTACCACAAGGCCATCACAAATGGCACCCTTAATAACATAAATTAAAATGTTATGGAAAGATATACATAAATATTAAAAGAAAACCAAATTTTAAGAGAAATGACGACCTCCGTGGTCGAGTGGCGGACGCACCGGTCTCAAGGTATCGCTAGCTCTGAGGTCCCGGGTTCGATCCCCGGTTGGGTCAATGTAAAAATTCACATTTCTACATTGTCTCGGGTCTGGGTGTTTGTGGTACCTACGTTGTATCTGGATTCCATAACACAAGTGCTTCAGCAACTTACTTTGGTTTCAGAACAATGTATGTGATGTTGTCCGCATTTATTATTTATTTATTTTAATATCATGATTGTGAACTTTTATAATAAAATATTATTTTATCGACGAAATTATTTCTAGTGTGTTCTTGACTTGCAAAAATCTAGGTATCCTTGATGCTCTGAGGCCAAAATCACTTCTTTTGTGTTAACAAGGAACTCGAGTCTCGCCAAATGTGAAGGAAGCAACATTTCCTATTGAACAATATTAAGTAGTTTGTTGCAAGAACACCAGAAATCAAAGCAGCTCTTATCAGGATGAAGACGGTGATAATGATGACTGATTAACTGTTGTTTAATATTCATATGACATTAGAATATTAAAAAATGCACATATTATGCATGTTTTTTTAATTATACAGCTTGATATATTGTAAAAGTGAATTTGATTGCGGAATTCTGAAACGTTTTCGTTACCATTGACTTTCTTTGTCGTAGTTAGATAGATTATTTCATTTTGATGTAGTTTAAATCTTATATTCGGTAGTTAGTTATCTTACCGTATATAACAGTGGATATAAAATAAAGAAACAACAATACAATTTTAAATTATTTATTTTTCATCGAAAAAATATTCTCCACTACAAATACAATTAGGATGACAAATGACCCGAAATCGTGGCGTTATACAAGTGCACATGGAATGCGTAAGTACGAGTAGTCGAGATGAGACTTGTGACAGCTCCAAGCAGGCTCAGCCGAGGGGGCTTACAGCCAACAATAACTAGAGGACTCTTGAAGACTCTTCCTTGACAGCTGTCACAATATTGTGATGCATCACTATTGATAATATGAAACAATCTCGTAAGTGTGGCTTTGAGTCACCATAAATAGTATTAAGGTCAGTGCGCTGCTTGGAGCTGCGGATCCAACAGAATCTATTCGTAGAGGCACATTGATAAGCGACAATCATGTTTACGAGGGGCAACGCTCGAGCACTATGTAAACACTAGTAGTTAGTTTTGTCCTAGAACCCCACGCGCCTACCTAACAGCCAATACATTTCATATAAATGTATTGGCACCCACAATCTGCCGCCTACATTCTACCACAACAAGTATACTTATTTTAAACAATAAATATAGACAAAAACAAAAACAGATGTTTGCATCCACATAAAGTATCTATAATAAATCTTTTAAAAATAAAAAAAATCTCCAATAAATTTCATCTAATAAATGAACTTAAATTACAATATATACAATCATTTAAACATAGTAATACGACAACTGGATGAAGTACTCTTGTACCCTGTTATTTACAAAATAATATGTTTCGAGCACACGAGCCCAGCTACTGGAGTCGACCGTCGAGACACTAACTGGTAGCTTCCATCAGAATTTATAATTCATCTTAATAACCCAAAACTACCTTTAAACACGAACCGTATATAATTTATAATCTACTAAAGGATTCATAATAATATTTCACTACGTGCATTGATGTTGCCAGACCATTTAAATTCTAAAAAAAACTATTTTGACATACTCTATAGATTCTCATCATGGCTGCCGCCTCGCTAGAGATCAGAGGAGCGCTCTTTGTCCTTGGGACTTATTTTCTTTGAAAATAAACACTCAATAGAAGGTCGGCTACAGTTCGAGAACTTATACCATAATAGTGTTACCGATGATGCTCTCCTTGCCATCCAGCAGCTCGGAGTAGCCCGACTCGTCGCTGCACGCGCTGTCATTGTCTCCAGTGTTCTTGAACACTTCCGTCTCTGTGCTCGAGTTTAGGCTGTCGACATCGGTCAAGTTATCAATGAGAGATTCGAACTTTTCTTCGAAGTTTGTCAAGATATTGTTATCCGCGCGTAAAGGAGGGTACGTCGAGCGGCGCCTGAACGTATTCTTTTCACCAATGGGGACGTGGTTCACCTCCTCGGTGACTTCAGATTCAGAGTTGTTCATAATATGGACAGAGTTGAAGCTTCTATTGCTGCCCCTGATATCATTGTGTTCGAAGCTGGGGTCCATATAAGAGCGAGTAGTGTTTTCGTGTTCCTTTTGATCTTCCTGAGGGAACGAAGGCAGGGATGACGGCTCGTTGTCGGTGACCGTGCTGGCGGTCTCGCAGCCGGAAGAAACAGATCCGTCGTCGCTATCCGTGACGAGGTAGTTACTTTGCATATGTGCCTTACAGTCACCATCGGCCGCAGTATTGTCATTCAGTTCGTTCGATTCGGCAATCGCTTCAAGCAATCTCGTTTCCTTCTCTGCATCACTTTGACTAGTTTCATCGACACGTCCATTTTTCTGACTTTCCTTTGCCAACATGTCAAGGAATTCGTCGGAGACGATGACGTTGCTAGTACCAGACTCAGATAGTGTTCTATTTATAACTCCCTCGGGACAGGAGGTCTTCCTCGGGGACTTTATATCGGGCCGTCGTCTGTCGAGCGTTTGAGAGGAATAGAAGTTGTCCATCGTCAAAGACGTTCGTGACCAGGGCTCGCAGCTCTGTTTAGCGTTCATCTCCGCCTCCTCCTCGTCTTCTTCAGAACAGAGTTCTTCAATAGCTCCTAACTTCGGAGCTGATTTAGACCTCTCTAACGGAGGTCTGTAGTTTGTGGCTCCGACGCTTAAAAGAATCTTCCTGCGAGGCATACTTGGGTTTTCGTACACGCTGTTAGCGAGACTGAGTCTAGCATTTTGCTTCGAGATTCTGTCCTTCTTAAACTCGACCAAGGCTTGCTTCAGTTTGACTTGAAGTTCCTCTGTAATCTTCTTTGATATTGATTCTTTGGTGCAAAGGACGGCGTGGCAGCGGAGCTCGTGCTTGAGCTTCTTGCCCTCGTGGCGGTACACCCAGCAGAAGAGCTTTGGATAGTGCGGCGGGCTGGCGCAGTACGTGATGCGGTGGGACCAGTACTCGGTGAGCCCGTGCTCTTTGGTGAACCCCTTCAGGCCGGAGTTGGTGACGGACAGCTTCATCACCACGTCGGGCTTCGTCGACTGCTGGTAGTTGCGCCAGAGTGTCGCCAGTGGCTTCTCAATACAGCTCTCACCTGCAACAATAAAATAACATTAATGTTTTATTCCAACTTCAACAACATCGTTAATATGCATTTCGATACAAAAACTTAAACTATTCGATATTTCTATGAATAATATCATAGTGCTACAAGCTAAAGATTGACCAGTTTTACTGATCTTTAATGTGTTCCAAACTAGAATATCAGGTTCTTGAGATCATCTACAAGGAAATCATTACGAATGCATAATTTACAAGTTTCTATATAGCTTAGGAAGGAACCTATAATTTGAAGCTTATCTGTCCTAAATTGATACTCTAAGTTACATGGTTCTGCTTCCTAATAATTACCATTAGTGATAATATCTAATCGGAGTTGGGTACGCAATACCTTCGCCCACTGGCGCATTGTGATCCGAGCTGTTCACAATCTGTTATTATAATGATCTGTCGATCGCGGCGTGTCGAGGTGAACGAGTGTGTTGTGGACTGAATGAAATACATTAACAGTTTTGATAATGTCAGAAAGTTGAAGATAAATGAAAATCTGATGCAAGCCTACTTTACACGGCTTGTATACTCTTGAAAACCCTTTGAAAAAGATACCATTGACATCATACAGCCTTACGTAGGATACAAAGAAAAAGTAATAATTCGAAAATAAAATGTCAATCTCGTCATGTCATTAATAAACAGCCATTAAATGCATGTCCAGTTGAAATTAAGTTAAAAAAAATTAAAGCTGTTTTAAGTAATAAAACCTGCTATAATGTAAAATGTTCAAGTAATTGTTTTATGACAGGTAAACTTCTTGCTACCTTTTATGTAAAAGAGTAATTTATTATTTATCGAAATTTTGTAGCTATAAAAAAAGACTTATAATATAATTAATGAGTATTCATTGTGATTATAAATTATTTAATAATTACTTTGTACTGTTTGGCACTAAAACACAAATTCCCTTTGTTACTTTGTTATATATGATAACTTTGAAAAAGGAGAGATTCTTACAAACAAAACTTCAAGACTCAGAGATACTCTGACAAAATGGTTAAATAAAACTACATCCCTTTAGGTTAACGAGGTAAGTTTGTTCATTCATCATGAGAGTGGAGCTCAAGTTTAAAAGCTTCTAGCTGTTACTTTAGAACTTTGTAGAGGGTTACATAAGAGAGCTTTTCAATGTCCAGTAGCATACCGTGTAGTAGCTCGTGAAGCTTAGTTACACTGACTGGTCAGACCTGAAGAAAACTGATAGGTGTATGAGGACGCAAAAACGATTTTATGCTAATGTTGAAATCATGTTATGGTATATAAGATATTAACTTCTCCTTTTGCCTACGCTTTACATAATTGTGTACACAATCTATTAATAAACCACATCGCAGTCTTCAAACATTCCCATGTCACAAACAATTTAGAAACTCGCTTATCCAATAAGCGGGAAAAAGGCGAATCGAGAATTTATGGCGTTTTCTCTATTGTTTAACTTGCGCTTGAGAAACAAGTGACGCGAGACTTATCTCCGATCTTAGGAAGGCGACAGGGAAAAGTTTAGAGCGGCGTCACGCACGCGGAACAGGGACCTGAATGATTTCAATCTCAGGATCTTTGTGAATAATAAAGGAATGAATGAATGACCGGAAGGTCATGACATTCAGCCTCGAACGTTGCACTGTGGCTGACGAAACGACCTTCAATATTTACTTGATTGTTGCATATTTTAGCTGGTAAACATCTTATTATCCGCGCTAACTAAGTGTACAAGTATTTTGATGACTTGCGCTGAAAACTTAAGTTTTTTGTGAGGTTTTTGTATATTTTTGGAGTGTATTTTTTTTTCATTAACATGAATTGAAGCCGTGTTCTGAATACAACTTTGGCTGATGAGAATAGGAGTAACATTGATACTGGTCCTGATTATCATAAAGAATGCAACCAATGTTTGTTGCCCCATCCAAGTCTCGTCAGGATAGGAAAACACCAGTAACCTAGATTTCCAGGCTATGCTGAGCTTCAGAAATAATATAAGAAAAATGTATTCATTGATGTTGCCTACATATCATTTGCAAATATTGGACCGATACTCCGGGGCCTTTTCCTCTCATTACAATATTTATGATGTGGGAAAATATCAGAGCACTTTAGGTGTTTCAGCAAATGAAAAAGGGTTCATGGAGGTTTGGTTAGAGACTGCCTTTGTTCACGTATTCAATTATGTGTTGCATTGTCATGCTTAGACACATCAGTAGGATTTTCTAGATAGTGACTATTTCTAGTATCCATCATAATCTCTTGTGCTATCAATGTTTTCTAGATTGGACAACTTTTTCAAGTTATAAGATAACTATGATCTTACATCTTACAGTATTATAGTTACCTTCAATTGCATTTATTAAAAAAAGGTTACCTATAGGTCCAAGTAACAGTCCACATAAAGGTATAAATTAGGACAAACATGACAAAGGACTTTATTTCCCCTTTGTAAAAGGAAAATTTCAACCACTTATATTAAGCCTGCCTTTACCTTTTTTACTATTATATTTTTCGTTGACATATAACGAAACATATATACATGTAAGTAGGTATATGTTTATTATAAACATCGCCAGACACAAATTATCGTTCTGCTAACACATATTATATCATTATTCGCGAATCGTGATCGTTTTTCACGACGTGTGAACACAATTATCATTCATTTAGAATATGATAGATACGTTTAATGTAATGTGTAACATGAACGATTTGCATGTCTTTATTAGCAGTTCTAGGAAATACTGAAATTTCTGGTTATTAATGACTTCGCTTGCCAATAAATTATGCTTCCTGTACTATTGAGAAGTTTGTGTGTTCCTTGTCATGTGGGTTTGTAAATCTTTGCTTTGGTACTTATCGGATTTAACGGCTGATACTGATCAATATTATACACACAGTGGAAGTCTCAAGTTGGGTCTAAGTTACTTCGAATTCAAACGCTATATAAGTTTACATAGGGACGGAAATTGTAAGTTGCGATTTAAGAAAATTAGTATTCTATATATTTTCCTGCAAGTAAACAACTACAATCTATTTGGATGGGTCGATGTCACTCAGAGGAGAATGTCATAAATTAAGGGATGATTATGAAGAACTAGAAACAATTAGGCGGTAAAGAATACCTATATTTTTTCACATATCTTGTGCGGTCCAGGCAAACTGACAGTCATTCATGAACGCGAATTAAGAAATTTTAAAGTTATATAGATCTATTGCCTATCTACTCGCTGCGTTATGTCCGTAATAAATTAGACATATCCTGCATCTTATTATCATAATTAAACAGTTACAAATAACAGCAGACATGTGAATGCTGGAGGCTTTAGTTTGGCGCCGCGTGGTCATAACTGCAGTGAGCAAACAACTCGTAAACCCATGGGATTCGGACGTGCCTCCCGTAAAACTATCGTAAACCGTTCATAACTTACAGTGAACATCATTTATACATGTTTCGGATATGCTTTACTGGTAACAATAGGATAGTGGCGATTTGTCACAAACAATATAAAAAATTTTCAATTTGATACAAATAAGACATTGAAATCATTCGAACCTCAGACAGGACTTGAACCTGCGACTCTTGCCTATACGTGTCAGTCGCTGCTCACTGCCTAAGCACCTAACCTGTCGAGTTCACTGACCAAAGATTTGAATACGTTCATTGCATCGTGACTTTATTATCCAATTCGTAGCGCTTTCTGCGTATTAAAAAAATAACTCTAAAAAATGGCGCATTTCTTTGTGCTCAAAATTCATCAGAACCCACCTTTTTATTGTAATCTGTTTGGAGTGAGTAGCGGCCTTATACTGACGTCTTCCTTCAGTCTTCATGGAATTCTTGGAAATGAATACGAAAATTGTGTCAGAAAAGTTTCAGACCTCAGGTTTTCGGACTCAAACTAGTGACTACCGGCTTAATGTTTCAGCCCCTTTATTGAGCTACTGGGGTCGGTGAACGAGCGATCAAAATAACCCTTAACGTCCTCCAATTAAATAAATTAACTACTGGAAAGAATGAGGCAGTAAGTACTGATTGTTTATTGGCAATATCCTAGTAATACACGATCATCCTGTTGTACAACTATTAGGTATGGTAAACAACAACATCCTATCTAGACTGACATCCTAATCACAGTACAGCGACCGTAATCGGTAGTTATGATTATCTAAAATAGACTTCAATGCTTTGTTTTAAAGTAGCTTTTCTTGTACAGGGTATTAAGTGTTTTAGTCTGTTTATTTGTAAATCGCATCCTTTACTGGCGAAGTAATATCTCAAATTAAATGAGTTGTGACTGATGGTTTCTTCATTTTTTTAATTTAAAGTTTTGCAATAGATATATGAGGTCAATTTTAAGTGAAAAACTAGATAGTCCACCTTTGATAAATTGTGTGCAAATAACAAGTCTAGTGATGTAAAAAAGAGATTAATGAAGTTTCCTTTATCATAAAAAGTAAAGGTTGTTTAATGTCAAATATTTTTTCTGTTACTCGATGACGTTGTATACCGTTAATCAAAATGGCTGCCTTGACCATAGAAATTGAATCAGATTTTATGTGTCATTGTGTTGATGTTTATTTACTTTTGTATTTGCGTCAATTTTCGTGTGAACCTTATATTAAACATGCAAATTGCGCCCAAACTCATATTTACATAAGTAATACAATTTTCACGTTTCTGCACACATTATGTTTATTTAGATTCTTCTTGCGAATTTATTTTGACAAAATGTTTTTCGTATTTTGAAGTTTAACTTTTTCAATGTTTTCTCAACACATCTTGAATATTTTTTTGCTCGTCCTGCCTACCAATATAAATCATGGTTATAAAAATAATAACTTTTCGCACAATTGAGTTAAATCATTTTTTATTCAATTTGCGTCTACGTCGGCGTCCTAATAAATTATAATGGGCTCATCTGTCGTAGCGCGTGGGTGTCATTTGAGGCGCTTGAATAATAATTATATAAGCCAGATAAACTGTTTACTTTTTCGGATAACAATTAAAGTCAATCCCAAGATAAATCTTTAACAAATTATGCTAAAATCCCAGCTGTGTCAATCCGAATATTCGGATACATTTTGACACTTTTTGTTTGTAAAACAAATGACTTTTTAATGTTTCAGTAGCATTTCATATAGAATGCCTTGCGATTTGCGAACCATTTGGCCATGGAGAGTTTTAAACAAACAAATTAATAAAATCTTATGTGTAAAACTCTGCGACACCTCTACATGTTATTTGTAACTACTTAACTCAATTACGCAACCCACTTAAAATAATGAATTCGCGACATTTTTCAACGAAAAAGGCTTCATACTCCATAAGCTCGCCGGTTGCAAAACTTCGCAAAATGGCTGCGTGTTTGAAAATTCAAAAAAGGAATGTTGGAACATAACTGACGTGAATGGAGTTTATTGCGACAATTCTTTTAGTTTTGTTGCAGAATCGAACTGCCCGCATTGCGTATGCCCGGTCTGTCACAAGATTCATATTTAAATACGTTAAAAAAGCTATCTAGTTAGAAGCCTTATAGGCTACAAATTGCAGACAAATACTTGAAGTATTAGCTTAGCTCTTAAAAAAACAACTTCTAGCATTACTTTTAACATCACAGATAACAAAAATTATGGCAAATCATGTCCAATCTTAAATGAAATTATATTTATTAAACACCAACTTAACCAAATTAATTTTTGACGTGACGTGACATCCTACAACTTTTTTTATTCTGCCATACAAATATGTCAAAGATGTAATTCTGCAAGAATTTGCACGTGTTCCACACATGTGCGTGGTATACAGTCAGTTGGGCAATGGTTACGTGACGCGGTAACGGCCGAGCTTTGCGTAACCGCGCTCTGACCGCCGGCTTGCGGTAAAAGGATATTATGATAGAACCGCGATACACATCGGTAAATATTGCCTATGTATGCATTAATCGAAGGAATAAATTATTCGCAGTTTTTAGTATTTTATCAGTTTCTATTTACATGTTTGAATTAACTTAAAATATTTCTATTAATTTAACTTTTCTTGTGATAATATTGATTAATTTTAGTGTTTGCGCTCATCAACAGCAAATTTGCATTAATAACATGTTATCGACACATTTGTCAAGGTAAAATATACTTTCAAATAACAACGCTAATGTATAAATTAACTTATCAAAATGTATGTATATTATCTCATACATTAACAGGACAGTCGACTTTCTCGCTCTACTTTTTTATAAGTTAAAGACAATTAAATTAAATATAATGCTGAATTTTATGCACTACTTACAATATCCGGTGTTTATTTAATGTGCTCAATTTATATTATATCATTGCCCATTAATTATGAAGTAGGTTTAAAAAATGTATAAAAACTGGTCTGATCATGAGTATTAAAAGCAAGAGGCATTATACGTGCAGCAATACGCAACTAAGTAGACTCTGAACGTATTCTGTGCGTGTAGTGATGTGATAGCTTTGTAGGTTATGAAAGCAGTATCATCTAATTTGCAAAATTCACTCGACTTTTTTATTGCTCAAATGTTAATAGCGTTAGACATTTCTTTTTTATTATCATACCGTTGCAACTTTTGTTCATTTTATTCCTTTTTTCATCTTAGTTTAAAGCCTTCGAAAATGATTGCAAAAACATGACAGTATAGTGTAAAAATCTTCAACACGGGTCATGGAACTCACAAATAGATTAAAAGCAATAGCATGACTTTTAAATTACGGAATGATATAACAGCTGTAATAAACGACAGTCCATATTCATACAAGTTATTAGATCGATGGCTAGCGCCCGGGTAAGTGAACTTGTCAAATGCAGGCGCTACTTTCACTAACATCTCGCTGAGTTCAATGCACTGTGGTACAAAGTATTATTTTATTCGTTTTAATGGCTTTTTATTTTGACAGTAGTAAGTATTATTAAGTTGTCTGTTATAGTTCTACTATTATTAAGAATACTTAAAGTCGTATGGTTTATTACTCTTCATGGCAAAAACGGTCAATAGATTTAAGATTTACATTCAGAGGTAGGTTAGAGCCTAAATTAAAATCAAAAGTTTTCATTTTAAGAAGCCGTTTTTCAGGCACTATTCAAAAATTTTCTGTAAGTAATGACTAGGTGCATGGTGCGCGGTGTGTTATTTATATTGAGAGGACCGGCAAGAAAAAGAATAATACATAGGATTATTTTGAATCGATTTAAAACAGGATAACTTCTTGCAAACATAACCATCATCCAAGCCGGTAAATACTAGTAAAATATAAACTTTTTTAACCTGGTGTTAATATCAGCGTATTGTTACCCTAAAACTTGTCTTTGTCTTACCATCTGAATATCAATTTTACTATACTAATTTGAATACATTTTATTACGTGTGACGTCACTCATGTGAGAAATAATTAACACACTGTTTATTGCTTTAACATCAAAAGTATGTGTTTGCTATATCGTTAGGAACAAAACGACATTTATTGATTTAACGATTAGTATCTACAAACGGTTTCTTCACTTCTAGCGTTAATTATTTTTATTGTTTCTTAAAATAATATATCTGAGGTTATCAACCGTGTCAGACACTACCTTAGTATGAATGTTTTAAACTAGCTGTTGCCCGTGGGCCCGCCCGCTACGAAAATGATCCCACGGAAACATGATTCACATGACTATGTGGCAATCCTGGTTATAAACTATCTGTGGACCAAGTTTCGTCTAAATCAGTTCAATAGTAGCTAGGATTAGTATAAATTAAAAATCTTTAAAAATAACGACTGGGATTTTTTAAGTATCTTAGGGTACTCTTATTTAATTTCTAAATAGTTTCGAAGGCTAATAATATTGTCTCAAAGTACTTTAACTTACAGGTAAATCCGTACTTATGATTAAAAAAACCATCACTTTATAATGCATCTCGAAATGATTGATATCTCGTTCATTGACCTCATTCCTGAACCTTCTTGAGCACAAACCCTTCACCACGTTACCTGGTCCATATCTGATGTGTACCGTAATTAAATGGTGATTATGACTTGCCTTGCTTACCTGCGGACAAAGGGAAATGTAATTTAGTACTATGCTTTTAAGGTTGATTATAATTAATATTAGTAATAATTGTTTTTATTAATTTGTCATTTAACACACGAAGATGTTTCATGTTATTCGTATAGAGAGCTTTACCTAGTGTTAGTAGGCTTGTACATTTATACGACCATGACACATTAGACGTATCCTGTGATGCAACATAGGACAATCTTTCCTACGCCAAATGCTGTTTAACTTGGCTATGGGTAGTCTTAGTCCTTCAACAATGTAAACAGCTAAAGGAGAGAAGCAGAAAAAAGTATTTATGTGCCATTAAAAACTCTACAGATTAAATAATAAGATTAAATAAATTGTGTACAATTTTACGAATCAATCTTTGTTTTATTAATTATCCTGTTTGTTCGAATTGTAAACAAATAATTAATTTAAACTTGAACATAAATTAATCACTTGTTTTTAATTTGTTATCCATCATTTAGATTTCTTTTTTTACCTCATATTCAAAATGTCTTTGCGATTGTGAACAAAATAAATGATGACTCAGGTACAGGCAGGGTCAGTGACCTATCCGAATTTAAATCTGGGTGAGCCAAACCAAAAGGTTTAATTAAGATATTAATGGGTTTTGCTCACTCTGATGTTTCTTATACGAACTTTATGCTAACCACAAGTCCGTGGTAAATGCCAGGCGAAAACATACCTTAACATATAGTAATAAAGGCGCTAACTTTGCAGAAACGTGAGGTAGCACGGTGGTACGTATTGAAGGAGGTCGTTTACGAAAATATTTTATTTTAAGAAATTGAAACTGTCAGGTGTAAATGCATTTGGATTTAAGGGCCTGAATATTGGTTATGCTAAAAATATGATGAACGAGTACATGAGAATGTTCGATGGAAAGATAATCATCTCTTTTGAACAAAAAACTTGACATTTTCGGTCTTCAAAAAAAGTGTAAGAGCGTAAGGCGCAGACACTCCTAACCGTACAATTTAGCTGCTAAACAGGTAGGAACAAGTCTTTTGAGCTTAAACAAAACCGGTATTCTAAATTAGACATTTTTGGAAAACAAAAAACTCGTTTAGATTTATAAATCTTAGTATGAATAAATCCATTGTTTGGAATGTTCTTATTGCTAAGAAATACTAGAAAAATCTGGATCTTTTAGAAATGTTTAGGAAGTAGATTTTCTTCTCTATACGGTATCAATATCACAATAAACTAAAGAGGGTATAAAAGCTACTGGATCGTTATAATGAACATTAACGGACAAACTTAGGAGACAGAACTTCGCCTCACCAAGTTAAATCCAACGACCCATAAAACTCATCAGCAATAGAATTACCAGACAATAAGGAAACTCGACACTTCCTCCCGTTCAGTATTCATTGCGCGTTCTGATCTCACTCGCTCGCGCGCGTCCTGCACCGAGCGCGGAATACGTACGACAGGCGGAAGTTCGTCTGTAATTCTTGAAGGCCGTTTCTCCGTCGAATTATCTGGGCATATCACGTGCGTTTACCTACGTGAAGGTTGTATGAGGATTTAGAAATTTTAAGGAAGTCCTTATCTAAGGAGGTCAATGTCTCGTCGAAAGTAAATACAAATGTTTACGCGGAAAATGTAAACAAGTTTTGGAGGGAATTAGAGAAAGCCTCCAGATTGGTATTGCATTGAGATTTGGGAATATTATAGTTACACAGTTTTTAGTACAAAATGTGGATTATGGGAGCTTTTAAGTTAAGTTACCTTGGGGTAACTTAACTTACCCCAAGGTAACTTAACTTAAAAGCTCCCATAAAGGCGTGTCCGCATTACAAAAATTTGTGAAAAAACTATGTGAGTGTGTAGGTTCGTTACCTACTTAAGCCCAAACGGATAGACCAATTTCGATAAAATTTGGTGTAGAAGTAGAAGATACATTGCAGTAGAAGAAATTGTGTATCATGTTATATTTTGTTATGCATGACTCATCAGACTTCTAGGTCGGCCTAGGTTATAGCTGTTGTATCTCTCGTGAGTCAAGGGCTATCTAGGTGTATCTGCAAGTAGGCGAGCAACGCTTTCTCCGGACAACTCGATCGCGGTATCTCAGACTTTCGCGACTTGTTCACTATCTGTATGCACTAATTGAATGTTAAGACCTCTTTGTTTACATTACCATTGCATTCCAGTTAAATCTATAAGATATTGAAATCACTAACTGTATGAGAATTCTACAGGTTTCAAACAACGCCATCTTGCCTCAAATTAAGCAAAGCTTGTATTATGAGTACTAGATAACTGATAAACATACTTATATATTTCTGAATACACACATGATATAGATAAATTTCACCCAGACACAGAACAAATAATCGTGCTCATCACACAAACATTTGTCTTGGATGGGTATCGAACCCACGGTCTCCGGTATACCAGTCAGCGTTACTAACCATTAGACCAATAGGCCAGTCAACGATATATGTCATGTAATTATAATAAAACGTCTATAAGATTAAACTTAAAGGTGCGTAGTAATTCAGACTTTTTTCCAGCAACCTCTTTTACTACAACCACAGTATCAGGAAATTGTTAAAAATAATAGGTGCCAGTCTTCGTGACACAATTTAAACTATTACAAAACTATACATTTTGATGACTGATGAAAAGTCAGCATTTTATTGACCTTCTTAGACATGACGATGCGTAACAAACATGTGTCACACTCTGTCTTATGACTTACGCAAATAGAAAGATTAATTGATATTTCATATATGAGACAAAGAATTATCTCAAACATGACGAATACTTCAAACATGAAGGTTTAATATCTATTAGCACAGCATTAACATGAAATAAACAGTTTGTTTGTTTTACTCATTATTTTACATACATTTTAGTTTAACATTCGCAAATAGTTCTTATGTGTGTCAATATCTAACTGTTTCTTGTTTATGAGAGGGGATTAGCATACAATAACAATATTATGACCGACTCGTTTACCGTCGAGAATGTGCTGCTGACTAAATTCCTTATTTAAATCTAGGATAAATATGTGTTTTCTTAGATTTGTAATCGTAATTGTAAAATAATGTTCTTGTTCACATGTGGATCAGGCTATGTGTTATTTTGTGACACTGTTTATTTTTAACTAGCTGTTGCCCGCGACTTCGTCCCCGTGGGTAGAATATATATAATGTATGATTTAGGTATACCGGCCCGGTGTATTTCACATTTTCCATTGTATCTTAGCTCCTATTAGTCGCAGCGTGATGGTTTATAGCCTAAAGCCTTCCTCGATGAATGGTCTATTCAACACAAAGAGAATTTTTCAATTTGGACCAATAGTTCCTGAGATTAGCGCGTTGAAAGAAACAAACAAACTCTTCAGCTTTATATATTAGTATAGATTATATATGTTGACAAATACAATTTTGTTTTTAAAGCTGTCTTTTGCCAGAATTTCAATATTATTATGTCCAGTACTCAGTAGGTACTCATATATTTTTTAGGGACTCTACAAAAGTATTATTATAAATGAAGACGACGTGTAAACATAGGCAGTTTATAAACAATAAAAAGAAAAAACAACAGAACTAAGAAAACAGGCTGCACCGGCGAATGCTAATCGCACAGGAAGTGACATCACTAACGTCTGGGAGACGTTTACCTAGGGTTGTCAAAAGTGCAATATTAGAAAACTTTAACTGAAAATATGAAGTATTCAACATACATACTTTAATCTATTGCTGTCATAGTCCTTTAGATGTGCTCATATATTAAAAAGGAGCTTATAAATAGCACAAGCTTCTACTTCAGACATGTAATCAAACAATGATCACTCTATAGCAAATAAATGATTCTTCTTCTTCTTCTTACGTTGCAATACAGTAAAACATTATATAAGATCAGAAAGTTCACTTGTTAGTGACCCACCATCCGATATTTCACCATCCCAGGAAGTTATGTCATTATTGATGTCTTCATGTGTCATTTCTAGAAAATAATTGCACTCACAACCTAAATGTGCCGTTATGCCCAAATAAAGTGGTATTTACACGTCCGTTACTTAATGGCTGTTATGGCAATACATTATAGACTCTAACGTTTTGGAGTATTTTTTTATTAATACTCTAATTATCGTGATGTCAAATTAAAGTCACATCGAATATTTTGAGATGAATGCGTGGGTAGTGTTAGATATGATAAATAAATGTGATTGTAAATGATTTTTCGGATATATAACAGCTTTTTTTGCAGCCATCAGGAAGTATTTATATGAAATTGATTTAATATAGTAATTACTAATTATCTGAAAAGCCAAGGTGACCCTTCGTGACTTTTGATAATTATATAAAGTACCGCAGCGATAAGCTAAAAGGAAAAGTTTTAAGTTCTCAAAATGAACTGTGTATTAAGAGAACAATAAAGAAGATTACAATGTATTAAGTGAATTAACTATAATTCCTGTAATCATATTTTAATTCAACATAATTATATAGCCTTTTCAAAAGTTGACCCCAATGTACAAATAAAAAACACTTTCTGATAGAGCCAGCCCTAATGACTCAAAGTCATTGGAACAATAGTGATGGGACATATAAGTACCGTATATCATATTTCGACGCGACAATGGAGCTCCAACCGCTACCGAGAATGAAAACGTCCTAGAGGCTTTGCCGCGCACACAATACATTGCTGGCCCAGTATTCTTGACAGACAAAGCCGCCGGTTGTAAAACAGACATATATACTGAAGTGTTAAAAGTGTCGCTTAAGTGTGTCGCTTGAGTTATGGGTTCATTCCCACTGTACAATGGGACATTAATATTGACTTTGTGTTGGTATTGACCTGCAGGAACCTCGTTTCGGTGCAAAACTTATTGTTTGAAGAAATGAGAGTTTAAGACGTCACTTTTTGACGGCTGATGCTTTAAAGTTAAAAAATACGTGACATGCATTCTTATTTTTGAAAGAATGTCATTTTCAACTTTATTCGATTAATCCATGCATGTTATACGAGAAATGTTTTATGCCAGTATTATCACATCATAGTAATTTTATCAAGTTAACTAAAAAAGCATTTCCGCGATCTTATAAGTCACCGCAAAAAGGGACTTCCTGTGATAATACACGCTGACATCCAGTGAAAAAATAATCGACTTCAGATAATATATTACCATAAAAGAACAATTATTATTTCACCGCAATTCAAAGGCAACTAGCAAATAAGGCTTACTAATAAACAAAAAAACACTAGGCCCGCTCCACATTTTCCACGCACCACACACACAGAGACTTCATATAAAGTAATTAGCGTCTAATCAGTTATGAGCTTGTATGCAGTACACATAAAATTAAGAAGAGTTACATAAATGTAACACAATGGTAGGAAGCATCGGATATTGTTGTGTAATAGCTATCAATTACGTAACGTACCGCGAGATTTGCAGCTCTCGTAGAAAGTGGCGGGCTTGTGGCGAATCGGTTGGATACATTTAGGCCTATTTATACTATGCACGCAGGTTATACACGTGATGTTATATTCTCAATTTTGATTAGGCTGTTCCTGTGGCTCCGCTGTAAGTTTGTCTATCACTAAGATTTATCGTAACCGATAGCTAGACATTCAAACTGTTCATTATAATTTATACTCTTTTTTGCTATAATATATGAATTAATAAACATCTAAGTAACCATAGACAAATTTATTGCAAGCCTGCAAATTGTTTTCAATTTAGCGTATTTCTACGGAACCAACTGTCAAGTACTAGTCTAACTCGAACTGTATCAGATTCCATTTTAATCTAAAAAGCCTATAACACTTTTCAAACAATACCTCTTTCCTCTTGTCAATTGAAAACAGAAAGACAATTTCACCAAGTTTCGGTCCTAACTCATTTCTTCATTCAATTTAGTGACACTGGTACTTTTCGATTGTTTATTGTTTATGAATATCAAAATTAATCGTAAATCTGAATTCAAAAATTCTGAATTGAAAAAAAAGTATAGGAGATCTAATGTGATTCATCAGTTTAAAAAAAATTGCTGCTTGGAAGTTCGTTTTTAATTATTCTTTAATTCGTTTTATTAAATTATTAAAATTAATTAAGATGAAAATTCCAATACGAAAGCAAGATAGCAAAAAGCTACATAAATAAAGCGATGAATCACAAGACAAAAGCAATAAATACTTATTTATTTGTAATAAAGTTTATTAGTAAACATTTATAGGTACCTACGATCATGTACTTAGAATAATAAACCTCTTTCCTCTCTCGCCATTCACAGGCACTTATAGTTTGTTCCAATTATACTAACGACCAGGGAAACACGAAAACATTACATAATTTTCCTGTAAATGCCTGATTATTCATTTTTATACAAGTATCACTCGATGAACATGTTGTTACATTTTGCTAAGTACATGTTTTTTCTAAATATAGTAAAGGAATCCTTAAGACAGGTAAGTACTTACAACAGTTATTATCAATTGGCAGGTAAATGTGACCAGCCGTTTCAGATCTAAACAGTAATCATAAGTACATTTTAAAAATTAGTTTGCCAATTAAGGAAACCTACATTTTCAGAGTGTGACTTTGACGATATACTATATTTATTGTTTCCAAAGTTATCAAGTGTGCGTAGATTTATAAGGTCACTCAATTACAAGATTTACAAGACACTGTCAAATCTTTCCTTATAAGTTCCTTTAACGAATAATATAGTGACAGCAATTGTTTATAGAACATCTCAAAATTATGTGTAGTTTTGGAATAACGCAACTTTTTTTTGGCAATACGAGCCACGAGCCGATACGAAACTGTTGGTAAGGTGGTTAGTGGCCCAGACTGGTATACCAGAGGTTGTGGTTTCGATACCCACCCAGGACAAATGTTTGTATGATTAGCACGATTATTACATTATGGTATGTATTTCTAAATAAATAAGTTTGTTTATCAGTTGTCTAGTACTCATAAAACAAGCTCTCCTTGGTTTGAGACAGGATGGCGTTGTGTGAAAGTTGTGAAATATTATACACCTTAGCCTAATTATGGCAAAATATTATTGTTAATAATAACAAAATAATTTGAATAACATTAGAGATATTATGCTTATCACCACTACGTCACAGATTAATGAGATAAGTAGAAATAATACTATCGGCTAAAGATTGATTAGTTATAGATAAGTGACTTATAGAAAAATAGCTAAACATTGTTATCTTTGGGAAAAACCTTTTGTAGTAAAATACTCGTAGCTACATGCCAACGTCATTTTTAATCCCGAAGTAAAACTGTTTATTGGTAAATAATGACAAACGTTACTACTGGCAAAATATAAAATAATAACAATTAATATGCAACTTATAAAATTAATAACTTTAAAAAGGTCAAAGACTTTAGCATTAACGTGATTAATTGTATACAAAATGTATAAGGCACTGTATGCAGGTACTAAATAGACACATTTTACAGCAAATTTTTTTCATTTATTCTATTAATTAAGGGTATTTAAATGCTTGCAAACAACAAATAAACCTTTTTATAAATTAATATCGTAGGTCAAGCAAAGTTATAGCATACATTAAAGTTCACCTCATTCCAAAATACATCAAATTAAATGTGTATTTATACAATAATTGAAATTGAAACATTAAACAATTAAAGAAGAAGAGTCTAGTATTTTTGTTCGATCGAGATTTTTGCCAAGAGGATGAATATTTCGAGACTAAGATACCCAGCATTTTGTATTAAAACAGGAGTTTACTCTTATGAGTAACTAATTACCTACTCACACTACAAAATCAACAGTTAGTCAATAACAAAACATTTTATATCTCTCATCAGGAATCCACAGCTAATAATAAAGTAGTTTATTATTAGCTGTGGATTGAATTGCTAATGGCGACGCATGCTGCGAGCAATTAGTATTACGTAGGACTCAGACCCTACGAGATCCATCGACATCAATACTTAAGATTATTACAATTACAGTTCTCTGCTCGTCAGTACTAACGACTGCCGCATACTTTCATATTTATGAGAGGATGAAGGTAGAGACAAACGAGGTTCTACCACCATGATTAGTCAGACTTGCAGTACTGGAAACGAGACGTCGATCACCGTATTTTCATCGTCATTTCGCTTGAACAAATACAAAATTGTTTTGGCGTATGCAAAGCATGTCTCGCATTATATGATATCAGTATTTGAGGATGATATATGATAAGCTGTTTTAAACATTATTAGCACGGAAAACCACTAACAGTAATAAATAATTAAAAAACTAAAATCAGATAAAATGGAATAAAGACGTCTGTCAATCATGCCATCATCTCATAATAATACAAGCATTACTCTCAATTTGTTTTGGAGTCTAAGAGAGTTTTGAGATCAAAAAGCTATAGGAATCGTAAAATAAAGATCAGCCGAACACAGTTTGTCCCTGTTCTAATTAGGTATTACTATTCAACCCGTGTAATGTATTTTTGCTATGAAATAAACTCGTTACAGGAGTATGAAAAGATATTTCTGCTTCTCAATTGACAGAGATTCGTGGAAATGGATCGATTAATGTTTGAAAAGCAGTTTTATTATAACTTGTGTTCCTATGGTTTACTGTGGAAGTGTTTTATATCGTAGGCTTCTGATGGATTTAGGGAAAATTTCTTCTAAAGGAAGCATTTAATAAGTTGTTTTCTATTGAAAGACATCTTTACCAAAACGTAAATGAATCACGTACATTTAGTTCTAAAATTGTCTTGATGAGAGTAGGTCTACCCATATACTATTTTCCTCATGCAGTTAATTAATTTCCTCCCATCTTAATAGATCGGCGATTCGTCTGGTCTCATAATTGCGATCTCCAAAACTCTTTACTCGTTTATCGAGAGTGGGCTTTGTGCACAAAGAGCCTACCACCAAATCTTAAGGAAACATTGTTGTGGGTGTGGAAGAGGGATGCCACTCTACGTCGTGAAGTTTTGTCTCGCTTTCGCAATTTACTTCGAGAGGAGTTGGTAATCCCCTTGGCCATTCAATCGCCGCTAATGTGTGTACTCGGCAAATAGTCGGCATGTTTGTGACGGACACACAATACTCGTTTTTGATATAATGCAGAATGAGTTGGATAGCATATTAGGTGGGTAGACTAGAATGTTCTAGATCGATAAATGTTATCAGTGATTACGTGGAGGAATCTCATGTGGGTGGTAAAATACAACCTGTCAATCATTCTGTTGTTTTTTTGGCGTAGTACGGGTATGCTTGGGTGGTTTGTACACTTAATTTTATTTGAATCACATTGACACGTGCCAATCACTCATGATGAATTTGATTAATTTCTCAAGACCATGCATATTTAAATTGTATTTGACTGTGTTCACTTTAAATTCCTAAGTAAATACAAAGGCGCAACATCAATAAAGAAACTAAAGTTTGTATTTATAGCGAACGTAAAATGTAATCTTTATTGAAAGAAAACAGCAACAGTGATCGGGTCGCTTCCAAAGAGCTTCATACATTCTCCGAATATAAATGTTAGTATACAGACTAACGTTCTCGGAGGAAATCAATCGCAGTTTAGTTGAGCGAGCTCAAAGCGAATATCACAGAGTTCACAAACAGCTATGATTTTGTACTGTTTACTCGTAAATATTTTTGAAATAACCAAATGCCAAGCGAATTTTTAGAACCGTAATCATAACAAATGTTGCGTTAAAACAGTAAAAAGGTTCCAAAAACAATTATTCCCTTTTCAATTGACTCGAACGACGGCGCTACCATATATTTCGATCATTCATTAATTTCTTTATTAAATGATGTAACGGTTTACTCACGCGTATTTATCGGGGTAGCCCGACTAGTTTCGGACCCAACCGGAGTCCTTAATCATGAGCAGACGTCTGCTCATGATTAAGGACTCATCATTTAATAAAGAAATCAGTCTCACGATAGTTATTATAAAAATTCATCAATTTCGCAATCAATTCTATCAATATCATCATCAAACACTTGGCGGCCGATCAAAAATATGAATAATTCCAGAAATATGATTCCGAGTGCGATCCATCAGAAATAATTTCCATGTAATCTACAGATAAACAGTCACTCGGTATATTTGCGACGGATTCGCGGAAAATAATTCAGGGGAATTTTCCTTAAATCAGCTGACTGACTGAAAACACACGGCTTTATTCCCTGGAGGGGTAGTCAGACTTTTATTGAGCACACTGCACTTGTTTGGCAACTTCAATTTGATACGATAACTTCTGTTAAGTTTCCAAACTAAATTGTCTCTTAGTTGTTCGGAAACTAACTTGTAAGTTCTTGTAGGATACGTTTAATGCCAAATTTGATACCATCTGCAATAGTGTGCCTCTTAAAGGGTTATCAAAGGCTCTATGAAAATATAATTGATAATAGGTTCTAGGAATATTTCGCATCAGAAGGTTTAACCAAAAATGAAACTGCAATCATCCGAAACACAATATGGTCTCTGACGATCTTCCTTAATAAAACAATAGCGCATCTCGTAGTGGCTGTTACCACAGCGGCAACATACTGCGTTATGCACGAACTCAATCCTTTTTGCCGCTCAGTACAATGAATCCCCAAACCCCGCGAGTTCCGCGAACCGTGATGGGCAGAATATTTCCGCGTACAAACAAACATTACAGTCATAAAGAATTCTAAAGCGATCCGCGTTGATGGAATAATAACTGCGGAGCGAAAATAGTAGCGATACCGGAGCTTCAGTAAAATATAGCGAAAACAAATATAAATGTCTCACTCGGGAACTAATGCCGCTAGCACAGTGGAAATTTTTCCCGAAGACGTAATAGTCTGTTGATTTCACTACTGTGTTTAGATGGAAAAAATCTGATTTGGTTATTTTTGGAAAGGAAATTTTATCCGTGCAATAATATTTACAGAGCAATTGATGACCGTTGCTTTATAAAACAGAATATGGATGTTATCACATTGCTATATAGTTAAAATAAAAGTAGCCACTTAAACCTTTTTTTTCTAGAATATAGACTGGCTTGTTGAGAACCCATATCTCTACTTATGCCTAAGTACTGTTCATTAAATTTGGCTACACTAGACCAACTCACAAGCGGAGCGACTTGTAACACATACCTACACCAAACCTGTTTGTCTGCACACACTACAGACGACAGTAACCAATCGTACATCATATTGTTATGGGTGTTTATCAGCTGTTCGGGTCTGCACGTGCTGCTATACTAATTAGTTTTCATAACCCAGTTCCTGTGCTGGTCGTGTTTTGTTTCTTGTATGGGTTATTTTGAAAAATGAGTCTGTTATTTTAGGATCAGGATGCGTCATACTTTTGTAGGTTTTGCGATAAATACGTCTTGATATTAATAAAGACATAAAACGTTTTAAAAACTGATTCGGTTTCAGCATTTGTACTTGAATTAGAATGGGTGGAAAACGAAAAATACTTAACGTAATGTTCAATGTATTCAACTATCGAATTTGCAAATAATATATACTCCCACTAAACACATAACATAAACCGTGTTGCCTTTGTATTCCTATAATAAGTACCCTAATAGGGGCACCGAACAACAAATCTAATCTCATAATGTATTACGATGATAACATAATATGACATAACTCGATTAAACTTGAATTTTAACGCCTACTCGACTCGTAATCCTGATAAGGTTATCTCACTATTAAACTATGCTTCATCAAATATTGTGATTTACTGCGCGTGCGTGACACGCTGTTATCTATAGTCCTACAGATGATTTGGGCATGCGTCCGTGACCGTGAGGTCCCGAAGTCTGTAATCGTTGGGGAATCTGTGCTCAAATGAGGTTCAAAAAAGCCTTTTTTGTTGGTCTCGGGCTAAATAAATTAAAAAATATTTTTTGCAAATTCTGATGGTTAAGTTACCAGAAGTTTTCAAAATTAAGTGCATTAAAATTTAAAAGTAAATATACTGTAAATACTTGTTTTATTCCTTTTCATTCACGGAAAAACTTTATGCAAAGAAACCCGGTCCTTTTTAAAGGCGTGCATGAGGACACAGGTTATTTTATTTATTATTATTAAAAACATACATATTAAAGGAAAATATTTTTATTTTTATATTTAAATTAAACTTGCCTATCAAAATTAAACCAGTACCCAAGACAATATATCAGCTGTAATAATTTCCCCGTGACTTCACTTTCGTTCGCTCGCCGGCCATAAAAACACAAACTATTACGCGTTACATCACGTAAGGAGTCAGTTCACCTGCGGCGATAATCTGATATTAGTGTACCGTGTTGCCACACGGCTCTCCCACGCCCACGCTGTATGGTAAAGGTGCGTATAGACGGCGGTAGCTGACCGAAATCGAGGTTCAATTAAAGAATACGATTTTAAAGTGAATTAATACATGACTTTTTAGTATTGTGTGCTGGGGCCACTGCAAGGCTTTTTCTCTACCCCTTCCATCTCAGTAAGTTCAAGGGTATACTAGTTTTTGTCAGAGTCTCATTCCCACTATCTCTCCTCCTTTAACATCATATTTGATGATTGACAGCACGCATTAGAACAAGCATTTGGTGTGATCCACGAATGCTTGTCCTGAGTTTGGGTGTCTTTGTACATGTGACCTGCATGTTTTTGAAACCCCCCGCAACATAAGTATTAAATTGCTTAATGCAGTTTTTAGGATAAAAAAATATATTTTACATTTGTTAAGTATTTTTTATTGCAAAGATATTTCGGTGAACCCCAGTCTAACCGCACCTTCATTCAGGTACGTGCGTCGCTCAGCACCGCGAAATGTCAATGACATTGTTCGTTATGAATAGTATTTGAATGTGGAACATATTTTGTTGCGCACATTTAGTATTGGTTTCTACCATTGAGGTTAAGCTGCAGACACTGCGGCGTAGAATAAGATGGGTTTATTATTAACATATTTTATTTCCTTATTTTAAGTTTGATCTTTCGCAGAATATTATGAATTAAAATTTTCATTTAGCATTAAAGTTGGCTATTCATCGGCGCTTGCGCAATCAGCTGTTACTAATAATGCTTGATTAATGACGTCACTCCGGAAGGCTCCTGTCCACCTACAGACTTGTTAAGTTCAGTTAGATCATTACCTATTCTATTATTAACAAAATAAGCAGTCTTATTGGACTGTTCAGCAAAAACGACGCGTGCAGAATAAAATAATTTGGTCCCAGGAAAAGACAAATACCATTAACAGAATGAATTATTTTAATTCCATGAAAAAATGGCGTGTACATTTTGTTACTGAAACTGTTATTCTGGCCATGTACAGGACAGCATTGGAAGAAGAGATATTGTCAAGAAACATTGATCTAACACATGTACTTAATTATCTTTTGAAAGGTTAACTAATCACAACAAAGCCTTGCCTCCTGCAATCGGTGCCAATGGCGTGATTTAATACAATAATAACGCATTAATCCACTAACATATTACATATCGCGTGTCGGAGCCTCGGTAAGGCTAAGTCTAGAGCCGAGCCTTATAAAGGTACAATGACCACGAAATAGCTAACTACATAGATTAGAGACAGCATCAATGAAAACACAACCTTAATTCAAATGTATACAGTTCATAACAGCGTGCAGATTAAAGTAACTTAGATTTAAATATCACGCAAAGAAAAATAAACTTTGTGTTCTAAGTTTTGTGATTGGTTTTTGAATGAAAGTGCGTGCATAGTTGTGTAGGCTACCGTCCATTCATGCATACCAATGGGGCTGGTTAGTTCGCCTTGATATTATTTCGCTATTCGTATGCACTTGTCAAGTGTTTTGTCTTATTGTTTGGTAATCAGTTTGATATTGCGTCGTGGTTAAAAACTTTTTGGATATGTTCTAGAAAGTTCTCTATACATTTTATTTTAGAGTAAGGTAGGTTGCAAAGAACTATTAAAATAGTTAATACTCGTTTTTGTTTTGCTGAAGTAAAGCTCTTACTTTTTAACATTCAAAAGGTTTTCAATACTTTAAAAAAATGTACACGGCGCCGGCATTTCCTGTCATAGCTTTGAGAAACAAAAAACTAATTCGAGTGTCAAGGTCTCATAGTAAACTGTGGAAATTAATTTATATTTAAATTATGAGAACATGTTCTCACAGAAAATACAGAGCAGTCTTGTATGTTGAATAAAATTCATGTTGGTTTTGATACTACCTACAATAAATTTACAATTGCTTATGTAACTTCTCCACCAAGTCTCCTGCCCATAGAATATACACGGTGATTTTTTAGTTGTCTTACAAAAGTAGCCCAGTTCATGTATCCGACGTAAAATACCCCTAGGCGTGATTATTATTTTTTTATCATCAACTAAGACAATAAGTACGAAGAAAAATTAAACAAGAGAAATCTGAAAATACTCTTAAAATTGATCAAAACGCCGCCGCCCCCCTCACCATTGTTACAAGGCTCGGACCGCGCTCGCACAGTGCTGTGTTTCTAAAAAACTACGAATTGTATCATAATATTGAATAAAAATTGCATTTTAAATTTATTCAAATCTCATGAATACCTATTTTTTTATCATGAACGTGTTCTAGTCATTGGATACTTGAACTGGGCTGCTTTTGTAAGACGACTAAAAAATCACAGTGTATATACCAAGAACTCCTGTTACGGCATAAAGTGAGAGTATTACAGCCGTAGGAGAGAGATAGTGCTCAACGAGTTATTATTCTGTCTCAGTTCCTCAAATTCAACAGTCTCAAGCTGTGATGGTCGTAGGTCCCAAAGCTACAAGTTAAAACAGCAGAGCATCGACACTTGCACGACCAACACAAGTGCACCAGCACCTTCCTCGGAACAAGTCATCTAAAATTAGATCTCACTAAAAATACCTGACTCGTAATATACAGCCTCCGTGAAAAACACGAACGAAGCTTACCTGTGAACAAAATAAACGAAATTGTTAATAACAAAATTAAAACAAATTAAACATTTTGTTAGCAAACAATTTGTGGGGTCCAGTGCGGTTTACAGAGGGTAACGAAACTCAATCACTAATCCCCTATCTGTCTATCTGTCCCTACGTCTGTCTATCACTAGACAGTATCTCATGCATCGTGTTAGCTAAACAGTTTAAATTTTTGCAGATGTATTTATGTTCTTCTATCGTGCTGGCACCGTCTGCTACGATCATGAACGGGCTGAAGTGGCAAACCATTTTTGTTTGCACATTTCATTCTTAGTCCTCTCTGAAGTTAAAATACATATTTTTCTTCCGTATTTCATATTTAAAAACAGCTAAACAATAAGGAAAGAGCTTAAATCTTAAAGCATGTTTGTATTTGCATAATTTAAAAAGATGTCAAATAAATAAGACGAGGAATGGTAAACAAACACTTTGTTATCGTTCATTGTGTTATCGCTTCCTCGTTATTACTACCTGCCTCCTCATGTCTTTGCTCTTTTATAATACGGCATCATAGACCAAAGAGAAATAACATGTAACTGGTGAATTATAGTACAAATATTGTTTATAGGTCAAAAATCATAAAAAAATTGAAACTTCCGTGGGCATATTAAAATGTCTTTGGGCAATATTTCTTTTGCACATTAATTAAACACAATAAAGTGTGAGCTGCATTTAAAAAATATATATTCTTTTTGATATCTGATGAATTTGGATGTCATCTCGGTTTCACAACTAAAAGACAGTCTTGCTACGAGAACCAGTGGTAAGGCTCCTGAATATTTTATATACAAATAAGTACTTTGAAATACTTAGCAAGCCGATTTCAGTTATACCTTGACATAAAATCTAGGAAAGAAATAAGTCACGGATTAGCGAAGACAATTAAAACAATGCCCGCTTAAGTTAGATTGACATTTGAAAAGCCAGTCACTAGCCTAGTAGGGATCTTAATGTGAAATAAAAATTCCAAAACACTTTAACGAAAACATTTCAAGAATAATTTGAATAAAATTCTGTATGTTTGTTTAATTTTTATTGGAAATTAGACTTCTTTTATTAGTAAAAGAATACATCAAAACAACCATATTAAAGACCAATTCTTTGATTAAAATCAAAGGATGTTTTGATCTCTACTGAGAACATACTAGAACTAATAATTTCCTTTCAACGACGACTCTACGTAAGTTCCTGTACTAAATCAATTAAAACTTTAAACATCAGTTTCCTACTACTAATGTGTTCAGTGAACTACAACATGCCTACAGTGCCTAGTACTTAGAATTACCATTAATTGGGCAAACGCACCGCGGCCGAGCGGCAGCGGCGATTTGTAAAACAATTAAGGTTCGTTATCCATATCCTGTTTCAAAACACGCGTCCCGCCGCACTGGCCTGCGAGGTTTCCAATGTACACGTTACACGGCGGTGTGCACGCGATAACGTGCGTCCCGGATCAATGCTAATGCTATGCTGTTGTAGTTCAGTGAAGAATCGGTGTTTCTTGAAAATTCTAGTGTTTCTGATTATCTTTAATCATAAAATATAATACGTAACTTTTTCTTATTGCATACAGTCCGATTATATAATTTAAGTAAGTATGAAAGCTTTTTCGTAAATTTCAAGAATAATTATAAAAAATAAGCTGATTGGTACCTCGGTAATGACATCTGATGCCATCACAACAAACAGTTAAAACAAAAGCAATTAATATTCTCATAACATTTGCAACAATAAAATGTTATGTTGTTATACGAGAAGTGAGTCGACCTTCTGGCATCAATACAAACATACATTGTTATTAGTATTGAATTAGACACACAATATGTAACGACGGTGAGCTAACATACAGACAAACATTGCTTTGTATCATAATAGCTGTGGACTTGTTTGTCCGGACACAGTTCAGGTGTCATCTTTGATTCATTGTTGATGACTGAATGAGAAGTATCTTGTCAAAATAAGTGACGTCAGCGGTTAACTGCAGGTGTTTTAAAGCATGTTGTCAATTTAAATACCAATAATCTTCTAAACATTTTGCAACAATTCAATTAGACAGACAAGGAATAAATACTTCATAAACGATTGCAATTTAGTAATTTCTCAAAAAGTCTACATTTCATGAACTGCTCGCAACGCCCTAAGTAAGCAGTTACAATTAACAGTTGAGTCACATACCTGCGCGGCGCTGACTCAGCCGCTGCACTGATAACACTGTTTGAACTGCAATACTATTCATTCTCACACGAACCGTGTGTGTGGCACATGGAGCAGTAGAGGGAAGTACCCCATAAGCTGCTGTACTTATGGAAACCTTGTCGCATTATTTGATAGATTTGAAACGAGAATCTTTAGAATTGAGCCGAAAATATGCTGTTCTTTTGCCGTCGTTTTTGCATGAACAACTTAAAATATAATATTATAAATAAAAAGAAATCGTTTCTGATATTCTGCGCTTTGACAGACGGTATAGAGATAAAAATAAGATAGCGCTTGAGACTTTGGGATGATGATAAACTTTAATCTATTGCTAAAATTGATCACACGTATACGAGTGGCACTTCCTTCCATTTCCCATATTCCATAATATTTGTTCTTTGTATAATCCATGCACTGTGTCCTTAAGTACAGGAAGATAATACAATTAGTACAACATGAACTACATATTGTTTAAATTGTAATTATTACATTGCAGTGTGTTTAGTCATGGTGGCAAATATTTATTGGTTTCTAGTGTATTTTTCCCATTTTAGACGTGACATAACACATATGTTTGTATGTAGTAAATATGGCATTCTTACGCTGAATTGAAATTAATCGACATTTTTTTAAGGATAAAAAAGTATATATTTTTAAATATAGTTGAAACATGATTTTCTTTTAGTACAGTCAAAAGGAATTATTCTCTTTGCTACTTTACATCACGATCTTAAACCACATAGATTCAATCCATGGTGCGTACTAATTAATTTCGTGCATGACACGACCCGCCGCTGGCCACGACGTATGAATCATAATCACTAATGACTTATAATTGACGACTCTAAACTAGTTAAAGGGTTAATATGGCGACGGATAAGGCCATGGTCAACGGACAGGAATGAGGTTTGATTCTGTGACGTCCTCAAACATTGTAAAGTAACTTGAGAACCAGTTAAATTCATTTTGGAGACAAAAATTTAATTGTGTAACACAATACCATTTAGATCTACACGTGTGCTACAAAAAATGGAACGTGACATTTAAAAATGAATTTGGATCAATGATCTTACTTTTTATATGATTCTGTTTTAAGCAAATGATCTTGCTGTATTTGGCGATTTAGAATACTGGTTTTTAGTATTTTTTTCTTTTATAGATCACGTGTTTATATAACAGATCGCAGTCCTGTTTTAATAATCAATTCTGTGCTATATATATCAACGATTTTCACCCAGAAAACAGTGAATTTGAATAAATTAAGCTCGAAGTAAAATATACATAAGCTTTTCAAAACTCATTCAGGACTAAATGTTTTCGGGGTTTTTTTTTTTATTTTCCGTTGGAACTGTAATTATTACAAATATAAAGGAACGGTACTTATTTAAAACGTGAGCAGGCTCGAAGAAATTGTTTAAGTGAGGGTCCACTTGTAGTCAACGTTGAAAAAGCACTTTCCAAACGTTTACCAACTTAACCGTTTTCGAACGACATCCTTCAATGAAGAGGTGTCTTTAAGGAGCTGTACATAACCACAAGTATACCGAGTCTCAAACCCACCATCACTTAAGGCGGTAATCTCAATTTGTAACTAATTTCACCGCCCGACACGTAAATCGTTTTTCGGGTGATCTTTTGCGTGTAGCGCCAGAGGCGGAACGGTCATACCCCACTTTTAAAACACCCATAACCTTTGTATTCTCGAAAGAATGTTTAAATACACTTTCTTTTTAAGGTAAAAATATAGATGCTTTCTTAGACCCATCAATCCCTTAAGTTAAAAAAGTCCAAATGATAATGACATATTTCGTTTTAGTTTTTCGTCGTTTGAAAGAGTTTGCTACAAATTTAGCTTATGGTTGTATGTCTACAAATATAATTTTCGTTACCTTACCACAAATTGCGCTCAAATTTGGACTTTGACATACAGATAAAATTATTTAATTTAAAATAGACGAGGTTCACGAAATTAAATTAAAATTAAATCATTTTTACTGAGTAGGTCGCAGAGTAACATTAACATATTTGCTGTATCTCTACAATTATATAAAATGGTACATTTTAGTCTCATTTATTTAGATTTACTTTCACTGCTATTACGTTGTGATGACCGCTTTTATACGCACCGTAGTTATGGACCAGTGTTATAATACCTTCCTGCTTCAAACTTATGAAGAGTATGCATAACATAAATAAATCTTATTTTTTTGTTATAATAACTCTTACTTGAAAGTATTCACAAGAAACGGCGACCCATTTTATTGGGTAACATAGCCAATATATGCGTCAAGATTTTCCTTGTATTATTACGAGTTTTGTTTTGTATTTTATGAATGAAATAACAAGCGATTAGATAATAATTTCATATTTTACTAGTTTATCTATCTCTTATCTGTGTACTTGTGTTTTTTTTTATTTTTCTTTATTGGGAACAACAAACAAATGGGTATTACAATCAAATTCTTGCTCGTATATGAAAGGTGTTTTTTCTAATAGCAAGGAATTCGTACAATATATTTGATGCCGGTAGTCTTTGGACTACAAAACAAAATACTGTCGTCGTCTCTAAAAACGTTTGATTCCGGTTCGGTTAGGTAAAGTAATTTCTTGGCGTAAACTTATAGTACGTAAACAGCAACCACATCAGTAGTAGAAATAAAACACAGAACAAAACATGATTGTCATGTAACTGTATTCATCAAACCGATTGACACAACCGTGTGACAGAAGTACTTGCACATCCATTTCTCTGGAATCAAGACACGTGTGAGTGGTGCACAGAACAATGCCGGCGATGTACACATAATTATGCGACTCACACATCCAGCTAATTATTCCTAGACACAGTAGGTGCCGTCACGACGCCGCTAACGAATGTTAATGAGCGAGTGTCGTGCCATCACGAGGAGCCGACACAAATTGTTCACTATCAAGTGCTTTATAAAGGGCTGGACGAAGGAACTGTGGGTAGAGTTGGTCCTTTGGTACAAATCTCGTAAGTTACATACCTACGTGTAAGCAACAAGTCACAAGTCGGAAAGAGGTCAGAAAGAGGTAGTCTGGCTCCAAATATCAATAAGTATGAAAAACAAACTTACGAAATATAAACTTAACTCAAGCTTGGCAAACAAAGTGTGAATAAACTTATATTACCTAATTATATCTTAAGCTTGTTATTTTGTGCTTCCAGTCAAATGCTTAAAGCAAAATTAACCCTAAAAAAGAAATGTCTCGTCTCACTGTGACTGCACGAAAAGCATTCTGATTAACACATCGCGCGGCCTTTTGCACAACTACGGGGCACGAGAATAAAGGATTAGCTTGTGAAACCAAGCGGACAGCAGGCACATGCATAAGAGATTAGGTGGCCACACCTAGCACACATAATACTCCTTCGCGACAGTTATCTCCTTAAATCACAGAATATGATCATAAATCTTTACAAATTTGCTGTTAAACCTTGAAGAGATGACAGCGGAAATGTTCAAGAGTTCATTTCCTTTTTTATGACACAGGAATAAAAGCCTAAAGCTCGCATCGTGACGACCGACTCAAAGTTGAAGACACTTAAGATGCCAGCTAATGTTAGGATACATGCGGACTCTATCTTTTAGAATAATTTTCTAAGTTAATTAATTGTCTTTTTACGATTTGTTTTACTTGAAGCCGAAGTAATCGAGCACGTTCATTTATAGTTACTGCGCAAATAGCTGCCACATGACATAACGATTGCGCAGACTGCTGCGCAGATACACATTCTCAAAGAAAATAGGGTTGTTGGCATCTTAAGTGTCCGTATGTACTTGTTAAGTAAATGGTATTTATGTATCGCATAAAAATGTACTACATACGACAGTTATTTATTTATTGAGATAGAAATACGCGGACTACTCAATGTTTATTTATGAGAAAACCAATTGCTTAAACTTACGATTAGTACTCGCTTTCATCCAAGGACCAAGTTTATTTTTATTGGAGTGTTAAATATAAAATGGGGCCTTTGAGTCGAAATCAAACCAAGCTAAAATTTACGAGTGTCTCATAAGACATCTTTCGAATGCCTCTTAACATGGGTCAAGTTTTACTATAGAAGATTTTTCTGTACAATACATTAGATTCCAATTATTTGTATAATAAAACATTCATACACACAAGTTGTAACTATTATGTCTAATTTGTAGGCATTGTTCCACAACCAGTATCAATAACGTGTCAAAAAGCAGTAGCAGAGTACAATAGAATATAATTGAATTATCTAATGGCGGAGCTGAATGTAAACTTGTTTGTAATAAAAACTCGTTTGTCAGGAACTTCTTGCTTAATTAAGTTATTTATAGTTCGATGGACTTGCGTCCCTTGAAGGCTTAACTAACTGTAATAACAACTATAAGATTCTACTAGAATAGACTCTCGATTGGAGTCAGGAATAGAAACATTCAGCTTATGTTAATAAGGACCAATATTTTGGAGACTCAAAGGTTCTAGTAGTAAATTAATTTATTCTATTAACCAATATTTATGAAGTGACGTAAAAAAGGTTATTGTCGTATGGAAAAATACTTAAAGCATAATTTATTCGTATTATCATGAATTAAAAAAAACCTATTTATATCCACGATAAAAATCGTTCTAAAGTTGCATTAACAAAACTAGTCTAAGAAACGTGTTGGTGGACGTTTTTTGGTGAGTTTCTGTAAAAACAAGTTTAAAGTAAATCAAGAGGAAACACGACGTCAAATTAAATTAGTTTGCGATAAGGAAACGTTTGGAATAGGACAGATTTAACAATTAACTATGAGTTGTTGTAAGTACTTACAGCAAAAACTGGTTACATAAGGTAGAGTTACTTTTAAACGGTAGGACTTTTAGGAGTATTTTTACAATTTGAATAAAGAATTTTATGTCTCATAATAATATTGAGTAAGGAGTAAGAAAGGTCTTAGAATCTACGAAGTGTGGGATCAACGTGGGTACAGTTAACATTAAAAGTACGATTAAAATATACCTAACAGGAATTCAACAGTAATGAACGTATGTAGTTTGCTTCAGAACTGATTTTACACACACTTATTCAAAATAACTTCGACGCCACAGAGTTGTGTCGCGAACTCGCGGACTTTTGCTGATTGTAGGTACTAATTACTTAAATGGCCGAGCAATATTTCATTATATACGTATTTTCTATCGTTCAAATGTTCCTTTAATATGATTTTGCTTCGCAACGAATTAACATAATGTTGTCTCTGATAAATTACCTTCACGTCATTAGCCTTATCATGAATGGTATTTATGTTAACATTGAAATATTACCCGTGAAATATGTTATTATTGAAGTGTAGAGCCCAGTGTGTAAACATTACCACATTTTTGTGTGATACAGTTGCTTACATTACCAATACACGATGCACACCTGAATAAACTGGTTTTATTAAAAGCACAAGAGCCCAACCCGCTTCACACTATTTATAACTTAAATTAATTTAAATAACAAAATCATAATACATCGCCACATTTTTTGGTGTTCACGTGAAAACAAACAATTTATGTCTGTGACGTCAATGAAAAAACTTGATTTTTACTTATTAAATTGTTATTTTTTATTATAAGACACATTTATAAGTGTGAGCCGAACATCTTTTGGTATTATTCTTCTTTTTTTTCCTCACAAACTTATGAACTTGTGTCCTTGCAACTCCAATAAAGTTATAAAATATGATTTATTACCAGTTTGCATTTAGTATAGATTAAGTAGGAAATAGAAAGAGTAAAAATGTAATCTGAAATGCTGAAATCGAATAGTTTTAGTTGCTAAAAATGAATTCATCTTTTATCCCCGACTACAGCATTGTCCTACTCTAAGGATCCTTGTAATTTAAGGTTTGCGCCACATTTTAGGGGTTTATTCGGACGTACTACACAGTCTTATTTTTGGTTTGCCATCGGGAATCGTCGACCGCAATCATATACTACAAGTACGAGAAACACATCATGCCTCCGAAGCCTCATGTCTTCATTGTCGGTTACCACGTGGCCTCGATCCGAACGCCACTTTCTACGCGACGAGTTTAACGCGATCCAGCGCATGTTGCAACATCACCTGATTATCTCTTACGTACGTTATCTTGCCCTTTTTGTTGATTCACCAGCAAAGCAAACACACAGCTTTAATAATTTACTCTGCAATATGCAGACCAGAAAGAAACATAGGTAATTTAAAGCCTTGAAATGTAAAAAGGCAAACTTTACGTGAAATTCTAAAATAATCGAGATATTCAACACAGTTAGACAGAGTAGATGAGTGGACCGGTCTTTAAATACTATTCGTGTCAATTTATTTACTCAAATCTATTGAGCAACAAAAGAGAATGCAGAAGGTCTAGTGCAAAAGAATGTGTCTTATTACAAAATACTTAAGTGCGATATGCTTACGTAAGACGTGAATTATCTTTAGTCATTGATCATTAGATTTCCATCGATTTTAAATTAGAGGGATTATTTTAAGAACTTAAAATACATTTTAGTAGGTTATGTTCCATTTAAATAAAGAGATATAGATGGCGTTTGTTGTAGGTTGAAATTATTATCAAAAATCGTGAGAACGTAATTTAAAGACTCAAATCAAATATTATTCTAGTACTCCACCTAGTTTCTTAGCAGAAAGCCAAGCAATGGCGCCAATTAGCTATTCGAATTCCTAAAATCCAGTTTTAGTGCGTCTCCGATTTAGTTGGGCCAATATTGGAGCTACATTTGGCCAAACATTTTGGGATCTACCTGCGAAATATGAACCCGTTTATTATTGAAAACAAGTCCAGACACCCAAAATATTTTCGTTTGTGAAGCAAAAAAGTAAATCAGAACCAAAGGTTGTTGACTTGTTTGGAGAAAATTTGCTGATGTTAATGATGTTTGCAATCTAGGTTTATGAATATCGCTGGAATCCGTTTATTTATTCGACTTGAGAAAATAACTGGCGAATGTAAGGGCATTTCACCTTAACTGTAGGACTTTACGAGTCGAAGACATTCCTTTCAACAGATGTTTTAGTATGCATTGACTTGTAATAATTACGCCATTTGTATAAATGCATTTGAATTATAATAACATGTCGTTCAACCCACGCAGCTCTTTCGTTTCATTTAAATACCCGTTATAACCATGAGAATCTTTAAACCGATGTTAATGTTATCTCTAATCAGTTACTCCCTGCGTCACTATTTTTTCGTCTATTTAAAGTTAAACAACAAAAAAAACAGACTTGTATTTTTTGCTAAAATCTGTCGGCTGTCGCTTTATAGCTTTAAACAGCAATATTGTAAGATATTACGAATTTGTAGAATGTAAACTTTCACAACAAATTATATTTCCCCGTTCGAAATCCATAAACTGATCCCTGGTTTGAAATGTCAAATTGAGACGAGTCCAGATAACACAAGTTGATATTTACGTATTTCGGTTATTAGTCCACTTATCTTATCCTATCATTACGTACTACGTGAATACTATCAGTGTCCATTTAATTTGGGAAAACCTTGTGACAAGGCATAAAAGGTCAGATAACATATAAAAGGTTCTGTAGAGGATCCAATGTTGCAGTTGGCCAAGAATGGTGCCTTGTAATACACCACAGTGGTAGTCAAAAGTTATTTTTTCTTTTTTTCACCACGGAACTATAGCTACGATCACTTATATGATACAGCCTGTTTAACAAACATAGTCAGAGCATGTAGCTCACATTCCTTATAAGTCCGTGGACGGAGTATTATATAACTCGTCAAATTATATAAATGGATTTCTGTGAAGCATTCGATCGACTCGCGCTGACCGTTCGCAGAAACAGGAGGCTAAGCTTATTGCCTTTAATGATACACTCGGAATAATGTTTTTAGTTATTATTCCTTGTTTAGTGTTTAGAGATGGATAGATAGACATCTGAGATCGGTGAAGGTAGAGATATGACAAACGGTTTCATTTTGCGAGCACATTTTTCTTGAGGAAATCCTATTTAGTAAGCAAATTTCATTACTTCAATATTTTAGTGTATTACATACATCAATCACTTTATCCATGACTAAGTACCTAGCCTGTAAATATATTTTTTTGGAGGCTAAACGGAACCTGAATGATCTACGTGGTAGAACAATCTTTTGTGTACAATTAATATTACGTATTCAGGAAACCATCTTAAACCGGTGACGTCACATTCAATCCGTTGGAAGTAATCAACGTATCTTTTTGTGTGTTAAATAAACTTGTAGCTCATGCTATTATGACCCTTATTTTTAAAAGGTCGGCGGGTCAAAATGGCGTGGACGTATTTATTTTGACAGTTAATTCCGGATCAACTTTACAATAGGAAACAACTGATCAACAATATGCTAATGATTATTAAAGTGGGCGCAGATAATGAACGTAATAACGTAGCAGCTGATTAGCAAGGATCAAAGACTTTTTTACTATAACACTATTAGGATTGGGAATTTTATCATCCTCTTGGGATTATCATGTATTAAAAAAACTTAGTAAAATTAACGCCACCTTTATGAGCTAGGTCTTATATTTTGCTATCTTCAAAAAGTTATTTAATTCAGTGAAAAACAAAATGAGTTTCTCTAATTGGGTTAGTATGTAGCACTTTTTTAATATCCAGTAGACATAGGACTGCTCCTTGATCCGCCCGCCCGCACCGCTACCTCAGTGTTCTAGCTGCAGTACAGTGTAGCTATTTATAAATCCACGTGTAAAGCAATAAGAGCGACCACCAGCCATCGCTGATGACTTCCTTGTTCCCGTCAATTGCTACCACTTTAATGAAGCAAGATAACTGTGCCACGTTATGTTTTCCTGGTACTTCTGGGCTCATACGTAGGGCAATTAATGACACTGAAGAAAATGTATATAAAGTCCAAATCTTGTATGATGATTACTCAATTTCATAAAACCCGTTCGATAAATGAAATTTAGCACACAAATAATTCATAACCTAGTAGTTAATTTCACGAATATTGCGAGTTAATGCCAGTAACGTAATACTCTTAAGACTACTAAAGTATGTTCGAATATTGGCACTTATTACGGCTGAGCGAGTATTAATAAGCCCTCGAGCAACATATTGAGTAATCAACGAGTTTTAAATTGTATACCAATAACAATTTACAACAGATCGCTGATGATTCATGTAACATCGATCACGACGCGAGCTGGGGCCTGACAAAGTAAGATTTTGGCTGCTGTGGGAGAGAGATGGCTAAATACATGTCATAGAGCGATGTCTCCTTTTAACAATCGCATCAATTTTTGTTCAGAAGGTTGTAGTTCCTCTTGTCCTGCACAACATGTCTGGCCACACGGATATCGCTTATTATGTCAGAGTATGGTCACTAATGCTAATGTCAAGTATTCTGTAATTATTACACACATGCAGATTTTCTCGGAGAACAATAGGATTCCTGAGACCTATTGTAAGAGAGAATGAATTATGTAAACGAATGTCCGTCTGAAGATAACAGATATCGTCCATCTAATTTGTTTTTCTTTTTAAATCTTTAAAGCCTCCCGAGTTCCTTTCTTTGCCCTTTGCCCTTATGAATTCGCGAAGAAATTAATTATGCTTAAATAAACAAGTCTAAACTAGAATAAATTGATGATACATAAATTCATCTCTATACAGTTCTAGAACTAATTAACTATTTAATTAAACAGATAATTAGCAATCTTAATTGGAGTCATTGGTTCAGCTTTACTGCAATTATCAGCCTGTCAACAAAGTAATGAGCAATGCGAATGATATGCCATCGTAGTATCTCAGAAACTCTGTTACTTGGTAATAATTGATTATTTAAAATTATGTTTCCAATCATCTTTTCAACCTTTCTTGTGGGAATCTTATTTTTGTTGCTACGAATGTTGCACTTTTGCCCTGTTGTCGCACACATTGATAAAAATACCTCTTACATAATAGTTTTTAGCTATAATTTATTTCACTATATAAATAGCCCTCTATGAAGCCTTCACCTCTAGGTTCCCTATAGTTAACTACATAAAGTGGTGGTCACACTGTCACGTCGCGTCACTGCGCAGAGGTCGCGGAAGGCACGTCGCCCGGCGCCGGCCCTTCCGGGCGTGCGCCGCGCGCCCTGCATCAAGGATTCATGTCCGCTTCACTATTACAACAATGATTAATAGTTCAAATTAATGGACATCGCTTTCCTTTAATGGTGTAATCCAAGTAATAGACCCGACCTACTTGCATCCAACTGTGCATTGTAATAGGCGGCTTGTCATTGATGCAAGGAGTTTCTAATACATATTTAGTGCAAGGTTTAGAAAATATAGTCTAATCAAATGGTAGGAAAAAAAACTATAACAAGATCAATATTTTTTCGTTATCCAATTTATCACCAGATTGATCTCGCAAGGCCTATTAAAACGATCGCAACATTTAGTTTAAACATAATTGACATTGAATAAGCGCGTGATCCATTTAACTCTCATCAAAACTTTTCAGTCGAAAACGACCTTGTCAGGCCCGAGATCATTTGATCGGTAATGATCATCAATCAGCGAATAATTCGTTCCAATCAATGAGAAGAAACGTCAGACGCAACGGACCACAAAAACGCTGCGAGCTTCTCTTGACCCCGGATCATCGAAATTTGATCAAATACTCTTAGGAGTACAGTTCTGTTTAATAAAAACTGTTGACTTGTTTAAGGAGTTTGTATTACACTAAACAAATATTATGCGGCCTTTTTTGTGGGCACATATCGTGTGGTCGTTGTGCAACGGTTGCGCAAGTGTTGTGCAAAGGTGAGCGATGCGGCGCTCGCGGTGTAGCGCCAACATAACAGCTGACAGGCATGACCGGGCACTGCTCATGTACTCACACACTTATTTGTGTCTGTCATGTTCTATTTCCTTCATAAAGTGTCATTAAAGCAATATTTGTGTAACTAGTGGTCCAGTTAGTACACCGGTAGTTTTACATACGGAAGCGATGGTCGTGGTTTATGAAAATTGTATAGTTGACACAATACATCAAGCAATGAAGAGGTTGTTTATTACGTGAAGGGTTATGAAAGTCGCATGGCTGAATGTTAACCAAATAGGTTAATTCAACAATTGATTGTGTCTGTACCAATACATGTCATATCGAAACATATCGAAAATGTTGTCAAAACAGCAAAATTTTGCGAAATTGTCGGAAGTAACCGTATCAATAATTAAATTATTACTTTCATCCATATTTGGCTTTCGACCTTTATCAATAAACCGGACGGAGCAGAAATAGGCTTACAAGCTATTGTGAAGTTCGTTTATAAGTTTTTATCATGCAGACGCTAACAACTAAAGCCTATTATATTTCTTTAGAAACAAGTTTTCTTTTCTCAATTTTTTTAAACTGACAAAAGATTGAAAAAAACTTTATCAAAACCATAAAAACTTGTGAAGTTGATAGACATAAAATCCGATTCTTTGTATATACATGTTCATAACTAATCTACTTATGTAAGTATGTATGTTCAGATGAAATGTCTAATCTTTTAAGTTATATACAGATAGAAAAATGTGAAATATGTACAGCCAGAACGTACTCCATATACATACACGTACAGCATAAAAAATACAATAAACACCGAAATAAAAAACAATTTTACTCGTTTTAAAACACGCTTCGTGTGTAAAAAACAAATAAATCAATATAAAGTACGTTCCAAATATTTGTTTACTGTTAAATTCCAGTGATCGGAATATTCTGACATTATTTACATAGATAAGAGAAACCGAACCTGTTTTGTGACGTCATAGAATTTAATAATAAGTTTATAACACTTGTCAGATTTAATTAAGTCAATCTGCTGTTAAATGGCAATTTAAGATTTGATGTGGTCGTAGTGAACGTGGATGATAAACAAGTAAAGGGAAGTGCTCTACTGTCGTAAAACTGAAACGAGTATCACTCAGGTCATCCCTTGTTGGCTAATTGTCATTGCCCTTGGATATAATATGATATTTTTTGCATACTAAAAAAGGCACTTTAAAAAAAGGCGTATTTTAAATATGAAAAATTATAGTCTTCAAAAGTTACAAGTACACGTTACCTAAATGTCACTTCCTTCAGTTTTTGTGCTCCATTGCATTTGTACAAATTTGTTTTACACATTTTGTTTCTCACAACAATTGCTGTAAACAACGCATTGTATAATATTTTTCTATGAAACTCATTTGTCCGTGTGAGTACAAGTATATTCCATAACATGCCATTCGTGACAAAAATAACAATATGTTTTGGTTATTGTGGTTTGTTAAAGCATTGGTATAACGTGTTAACATTATAGTTATTGTATATTTTGATGTAATACTCGAAACAAGGGTTGCTACGTCTTAAAGTAATATGTTGCGCGTATAGAAAAGAGATGCCGCTCTACACCTTGTATGGCGCTGTCCTGCTTCAACAACCAGAATAATATTACTTTAAGACGTGATGGTAGGTTCTCCTTAGATATTACGTTTTTCTATTCGTAAATCTGTTACAAGATTTTTAATGGTCAATTTAAAAATAACTCATCACTCACTTGTATTCAGTTTAACCCGTTATTTATAAACAATTTGTAATAGTTAAACCTAACAGTATTATGTTGCGTGTTTACCTCAACCACTATACATAGTACAGTCAATCGCATGTCGCTGTTGAAGTTTTTCAAATCCTTACCTTAGTTTCTTCACAGTGAGTTTTTTCAAGTCGCTAATTTTTAGTTTTTTATTTAAAACATCCGCGTTAAGGAACTTATTCCTTGTGTGTGTGGGGGTGTGTCAAACATTCAAGTCACATGCACAAAGACTCCCAGACTTAGGACAAGCAATCGTAGATCACACATGCTAGTCTTAGGCAGTCGCTCAGTTGATTACTCCCATAGTCATTCGGTCGACTGTACAAAGTCGTTAATTAATCCAATCTTTGTACTTGTCACTAGCGTGTCAATTCTTAGAACATTTACATAATTATCGTACTTCGAATACATTGTATTGGTTACGTATTACGTATACTTGTGTAGGTACGTGAGACCCGATTAAATGAATTTGTAAACAATTTTGATCAAAAACAGCTTCAATTACAGCTTTGTATTCTTAACATTAATTAGTCTATCGCCAGCTTAATCATTACCATTATAATTATAAAAGGAGCTTAATAGCCTATGTATTAATCTAAGGTGTTAGCTATTACCATACCAAATTCATTCAAATCGGTCGGGCCTAAAATTTAATTTGTGAGCAATTTTTATTTAGCCTATTTGAGCCTTTGCTTCATCGTACTTGACCGATATTTCCTACCTATTTCCGTAACAACGTCCACATCTCAATACAAAAAGTACGAGATCAAAGATAGCAAGGTGGGAATAATTACCGACATCACCGGCGCTATTAGTTACAGAACAAGACTAATTGTCGATAATTAATGCGGCGTTACAAACTAGTCGTTCAGGCATTCAATAGGCGTGTCACTTAGACAATTACTCAAAACAGACTTGTGATAAGCCTGCATTGTTGCATTGGTATTATACTACCTGTATGGTACCTCTATGTCGCATTTTATGAAAATGGGTAAGCTGTTTTAGAGGCTACAAATCACAAACAACAACGAACATACTGACAAACTCGCCTTCAAAATATAAGTAGGTAATTGTTCTTAGTGTGATGTGGACTGTAATTTGATTGGATATTGAGGTAGGTTTCTAACACAAATCCAAAGAGATTTATTATGACAGTTCCAAGTTGTAAACATAACACCACATTCAACTTGGATATATAATAAGGAATCTCACAACTACAAATTCAACAAAAGCACTACAGAAGGAAACATCACCACCGAATCATCATTCACTCTCTGTAACAACGCAAACTTAAATGTAGTTGTTTTGAAAGTTTTTGTGAACTAAATAAAAAGAAAATGGGATTTCACAAGACACCTGAAGAAAATAGAAGCTGTTGAAAGTGGCATCCCCGTTTATTACAAGAATGGATACAACTTTTTTTCATGAGACGTGTTCATTGCTCGCGGACTTTTTAATCAAATTCGTTTAGGACGTGACTTTAAATATGACAAGTTAACTTTTTAATCTTAATATTAAAACAGCTTTGGCATTGTATGCACACGTTCCGAGTCTTTATTAAAAACTCTTGCAATATAATAATAGCAAATACATGTTTCTAAACTTTGTTGCATAAAAACTCTTTGAAAGTTCATTGGTTACATTCATTTCATTTTGAATTAAGAACTTTTACTCAATTATTGTTTACAAAATAATATTGCATAAAACTATGTTGGTACGTGTAACATTCAGTTAATAAAATATTTCTTAAGTAAATTCTATAATTACTACGGTATGTAACTGTAGAAAACATGTAAAATGACTTAATCTAGCCACTCGACTACAATTTTAAACTTATAACGAGTTATTCTATTACAACAACTATTAATTTCAACACGAAAATGACGGGACGTTAGATTTCAAATTAAGATATGAAATCAAAACTAGTTTTTGAGACGATAAACTATGTTTTTTTGGGTTCTAACTAAGCATAATGTGTTGAGAATTAAGGATAATTATATGACGAGAGCGATTTATGGCAGGTCTATAGATTTTGTAACAGATAAATGGTGTTTGTGTATCGTGTATAATCATGAAGAATCGCAATACCCTTTTTTTGTGCTTTTCTTGCTGCAATAATTATGAAAACCAAATGACAATCTCTATACACCGTAAAACGTGGTGAATAGTTCCAAGGGGTGAATAGAAAATAACGTTTTTTAGGGGGTTGCATGAATATTTTCTTACATAAAAATACTTAAACACAATTACTTCATGAAATGCTTGAGAATTTTCGTGTAATCTTTAAATTCTAACAAAACCTCTGTCTCTATTCACCCCGTTTTGATTTATCTACAGATATACCACAAGTATATTTTCTTATTACCGTGGCTGTATCACGGGTACTCCAACCAGCTACTGTCTCTCAGCAAAAACAGAAGACGAACTGTACATACCTGAAACAAATGAAAAACATTAATTAGAATTTATTTTCTTGAGCAAACACACCGTAGGAGGAACAATACTTATTAAATAAATATTCCTATAAAATCTATTTTAAAGATTATATATTTTGTATTTTTATTCCTAATCATGCCAAGTCCCGTGTCACTATGCACTGGACGGGTATACATGTAGTAGTGTGTGAGGTCTCGTCGTGACCGCCACAAGGTCTCCTCGCCTTGCGTAATGTTTACACAGAGATAAATCTGGATGCGAGGCGAGTGAATCACTGCTCGCAGCTGGTCTAGCCGCTTGTACAACCAACCACGAAGCGAAAACAGGAGCGCTACGAAAACTAAACTTAAGTACTACGGTATAAAGGTGAAGATTGAAGTGAGATTAACTTGTGTGGTAGAGTGTACGCTTGTTATTGTTTTAGTAGCATTGGTTTGTGTCTAGTTCACGGCTTGTCAATAGTTTTCAGTGCGAGTGAACTGTGGGGTAATAAGTTTCGTATTGCGAATATTTATACTTTATTTTCCGGGTTCTCGGGTAGCTGTAATGTTTGCAGATAGTTCACATAACTTAACTGGGAACTATCTAAAGTTGTTAAGAATATCTGTCTTAAAGAATAAATGTACGAAATTTACTGTCATTAATGAGATTAGCGACCTATTGAATACTGAACTTAAGTTTTCCATTTCTAAACAGAGCAGCAATATTGAATTGAAAACAGTTACATTACAAATGTTTCCATAGCATAAATAATATAAATTTTATGGCCATATCACAGTTTTTATGTACGCGTTGTATAAATTGCTCCTGCACTTGAATGCGATGAAGGTTGCGAACAAATAGGGCGTTCAAGTAATTGATGCAATTTAGAGGTTACGACACAATACATGCACGATAGGGCAACATACGCCGTGACATTAATACGGGCTGATATTAAATATTATATTGTATACTAGCTGTTGCCCGCGACTTCGTCCCCGTGGGTAGAAGATATAAATTATGATTTAGGTATACCTGCCCGGTTGTTTTCACATTTTCCATTGTATCTTAGCTCCTATTAGTCGCAGCGTGATGGTTTATAGCCTAAAGCCTTCTTCAATGAATGGTCTATTCAACACAAAAAGAATTTTTCAATTTAGATCAGTAGTTCCTGAGATTAGCGCGTTCAAACAAACAAACAAACAAACTCTTCAGCTTTATATATTAGTATAGATTAAACCTCCATGGTAAGCGGAAGCCAGTTAAAGAACTACCATAGAAAACTTTAATGTGTTCTCAATGCTGACCCACTATGTTTTTATTTTTATTCATACCATTTTTAAATTCAACATTTAGTTACAAGGTAACCAAAAAAGAAAATGGAATTACTTAATTCGAAACAATTCCAAGTTCAAATTTGACAAATAAATTTATCTTTTAACGGAAGCATCCATAGTTATCCGTCAAACTATTATGTTTCTTACTAAATGCACAAAATCACGTTTCTTTAAGAAAACGCTGATATTATCATTAGTATTTACTGCTTAGTCCTCATGTCATTGACCTACATACATATGTTTTATAATAGAGTACCACAAGCAAGTGACGTGTGGTGTCGACAACATGCTGACACGGTGATTTACTTCTCATAGTTATCCTACTTGTTAACTAATTACTTATAACAATAACATTAATTTCTTATGTGTTAATGTTTAAATCATATTTTAGTAGTTTATTTTCCAAAACTTGAGCGTAAGGTTGACGTTAGCTTCTTAATAATTAAGATATTTGCATATTGATTTAACTATCAATATTGCTTCATTACACTTGGATGAATCCATATTAAAATCTGTCAATTTGTAACTACAAACTCGACTAAATCTCAAAAATTTAAAGTATTCGTCAATAGACTAGTATTTGTGAAACCCTTTCTCACAAAAGCACTCTACAAAAGAATATCAAAACTGGGTTATGTTGAAAACTTGAACATTGTATAGAATGAGTATGAATCCAAAAAGTACGAATTCAATTTTACCTCGATCGAGATCAATGTGGGTGGATTGAGAGCAACAGCTTCAGGTATAAGTTAGTAGTAATTACACAGTCAATACCAAAATTAATTAATTTCACCAAAAGTCAATATTTACGAGAAACGAAACTCGATCGTTCCAATAACAAATTGTTTATCACTGGTCTTCTAAAACACAGGTATTATGACAATATTGTTACAGCGTACGAAATATTATCAAACATAAGTTTAATAAATAAAGGAATACAATATTTAGATGTTTATTGCACAAAAGCATATTGTGTGATGTTATTTAATATTTGTAACGAATGATTAATTGTCTGGATTAATAAACAATAATATTTATTACACTCTATAAGGTTTTGTTTTCATTGTGTTGTAACAATAATATACTCGTAGATATAGTTTCAGGGTTTATATATAATCTTAGGAAACAAACAGTTAATTTTGTACAAAAATTAAAAACTGTTAATACGACTTCAATTTTTAGTGGTACTCTTTTAAGCAAATCGGTTATAATAAATACCCATACTATGGACCTTAAGAGCTTAAACACCTTTATTTGGGTAGCCGTTCATACTAATAAATTAACTAATTTGAGGTAGAAGTTATGAAATGTATTGCAATCATAATCTTTACAGTTGCTCTGACATCCCACAATTGCCTTTGCAAAGGAAAATACATTGGCATAACCGAAACAGCTGCATACTAGCCCAGTACAAGTTACAAAGTACTTGTGCTGACATATAGCGGTGTTCAGATGCTGCGACCACGAGAACACGCGTCCGAAACAAAACCATTAATCATTATAACAATTAAATAACAAGCAATTTGGTGTTATTCAAGCATTTTAGGAACTTTATTGCTGTCTCTAATGAACATATTAATAATTGCAGAGTTGTTGTTTGGTTTTTTAAAGCCATTACTGGGAGCTATTACTGACACGGGTTTTGTGTAAATATCGTCTGTTGTGTGTATTTATCGTGGGATGTTTTTGAATAAGGAAACTCAAAATACTGTTGAAATTACATTACACAGGGATTGCTTTATATAGCTTACAATTAGCTTATCAAAATATGTACGAGAGGAGTCAATTTTCGGAGTACCTAGGCTATAGTTTTCTTCCACCACAAACAGAATAAGTATTTGTAAGTGACTAAGTCTCTCAAACATGTTGTGCGAAGGTATAATGAATCGCAACAAGCGACCTTTTTCATCTGAGCAAGGCTTTACCGGTGAGAGCGCTGGAGCTCCCGAAAGTAGGACGATGGCCAGTTAGCTGGCAGCAGGATATTGCCACTTGATGCCATCAGTGTTATGTCAGACCGATCATTGATCGAATACGGAGGGTAACTCTGTTATTACATGGATATGTGCAGCAGTATAAATAAGAGCAGATATAGAACGAGCTTTCATTATTAAATATAAATGTACGTTTTCTTACTAGTTGTGATACAAACGATTATTGAAACAACCGAATAATAAGGTATATATATAATGCTGTTTCTATGATGTTTATTTAAAATACAAGCCATATAATGTTTGCTTCTTGAAATCCAGATTACCAGGAAAATAGAAGCAATAACAGTTGTAAACGTTTGTGTTCCATGATATTCAAACAAATGCCTACCTCGGTAACCTTCGAAAGAGTTTTTGTGTCAAACAACACTGGATCGACAAGATATATTCTCAAAGCGTGGCGCGTCGCTAAAACAAACTATTTTAGTTGCCATTAATGTATTTAGCCGACGGAACAGGTTTGACCTGTTCCAGCCCCTACGTACAAACGCGCCGATTTAATTAGGACCCAGCTAAAATATTGAGGCTCGCGTATGCTTCGTTAACAAGACTCGTTCATACTGTAAAGAGGCTTAAATGGTTTAACTTAGCCAATAACTCTTGTAAGACGAAAAGAGGAATACATACAATTTTTTACAGAAGATAGATGTAATGATTACCGTTTGCTATTAGAAATACAATCAAACGGAAATTTTCGGATCTAAACTCAATTAATATGCTTGAGTAAACCATTAAACCAACAATACACCGACCGTAACAAAATAAAATTATTTTGACATTTCAAAATACATCGTTTTGAACATAGCTATTTTATCACATTTAATGATTCTGAACCAGAATAATATAGGTACTGTAGTTACTATGATTAAATACAATTTCAATTCTTGCCATTCGATTTCTCTAAATGTTGCAAGTTACAATAATTATATACAAGTATTAGACGTGTGTTTAATAACATTCATCCTGAAATTTCTCTTTATAAATACACCTCGCTGTTTTCTTGCTACTCATTATGTGTTAATTTATATCAATTATTATCAATACAATAAACGAATAGCCGACTGACAGAACCAAACCCACTGTACTCGCAGTGTCTTTGGGTTTCGATTTCCGTGTAACACAAACATTTCTGAGACACACGAATGCTTATGAGGAAGTTCCTTAGAGCCGACTTCGTGTTTAAAAATAATTTGGTAATATTTTATTCTATTTTTATTTTTGATTGTGATCATAAAACTATAATTATTATCGATATGTGGAAGAGTAGACAAAAGAGGCTTTAATTTGAATATTTCACATTAGTTAAGACATATAATTTTAGCTACAGTAGTAGGTACTTCTATGAAACAAAATTGATGACAACAGTTTCTTCTAGAGCTATGTTAATCTTCTTTAGAACATATGAAATGACATTCATAATTAATAGCTCTTTATTAAATACCTTTTGTTTAACTTGACTGTCAGTGAGGTATTAAGCAAAGACATTAAAAACGACCTTATATTTCAGTAGGATAAAGGTTTAACTGCAAAAGGTTACTTGCTTCGACCATAATTATATTTAACTGAACAATTAATCAAATATTTATTTTTGTAATTTAATATCTTGTTTTTGAGTTTCTTTGAAATGTATGTAGAAATAAGTTTTTATATGACAGATACACGGTTTTGAAAAGCCTTCGATCCTCTGTTTAACTCTGTTCAGGTTTGTGATATTTTTGTGTATACATCACCCTTAGCGGTCAAACCCCGTAGATTTATCAGCTTAAACAATGTGTAAGGTTTTATATTAAGCTGTTTACATGTCAGATGTTAAATGTGAAAAACAACTGCGGCAAAACCTGACTAAAGTTCAACCAACCAACCGAAGGTTGCCAATTTCAATTAATGCCGTAATTTTAAATTAATTATTAGTAAACTGATATTTATTGCCAGACATTACTTAAAACTTTTTTTTCTTCGTATGAACGTCATCTTTGAATATCCAAAACATTTACCGGTGCGTTTATTAATTTATTATTATTATATTTTTTCCTGATTATATTTATGAAAAGATTGACTAAGGTCAAGAGTTCCATTATTCTGCGGAGCAGACACACTTTATGTTGCATTGAGAATAAAGAAAATATCTTATTAAAATTCAAATAAGGAGTGGTTTATGTATCGTAATATTAAATCGTTTATCTGATAAAACACATCAATATTGTAATAGAATTTTATTTAAAAGGTTTGCATTTTATGAATTGGAAAATGGAAAAGATAAATCGTTAAGTGAAAAACAATTCATTTCTGTTGCGCACTGATACCAAAAGGTTGAAGACCATCTTAAAGAGGTGGTCGTAGCGTATTCGAACTTTGTCTAAAGTTTAAGAAACGAAGGACCAGGTTGTCATTTGTTTTCTTGACTTATTTATTTAAGTGGAAATACTGAAATGGCTCTGCCTTGTAACGTGTGACGTCAGAAGCAAGCTTTCAATTACCATAAATCAACTGAAACGTTAATTGGCTAATGACGTCATTAAAGCTGAGGGCTAATGTAATTTGTTAATGTTTATACGAAGGTAATAAAACTGACAGCTTTCACAATTAGTATCAGCACCTTATACTTATTCATAGAAAAGAAAATGAACATAGAATAATTAATACTTGGTAAAGGCTCATCGCTACTAAGGATAGCTTGTACGAGTATTTTGATTGAACGCCAAGCTACGAAACAAACTTTGCACATCATTCCTCGTGACGTCGCCATCAGTTGCGCCGGTGACTAGCACAGCCGTCACCTAGAGACGTAAAGTACAATAATAATTCGTCGACGCAATGTATTGAGAACACAACTGTCTTTTGTTTTGATGGAGAACGAATCAATCAGGCACATAGTACGCTGAACAGGTAACTGAGAACGTATTGGAATTTATGAGGTGATTTGTGGAATAATGATCGTGTGCCGTTGGCAAGATGGATGGTGGTGAGCTGCCAGTAATGCCAGCTGATGAAAGTTTCGTTGGCGTGTAGAATGGAGAACAATGTTAAGAGTTGAGAGAAACTATATGATGGGCAAACAAATGGCGGTTTTAGATTAAAATGAGACTTTAAATGAATGACGTCAATTATACCATTAAAAAAAATACAAAAGCCTGAATAAGAACGCTTCGTTGACGGCTAATACATATTATGTGCGACAGAAATATATATTAACAATAGCGAAAATCAACCGGTACCACAATTGATTGTATTATATGATGAATAAAGATGGGATAATGTTTTAATGATCGCATTGTAAGACAGGTACTGTCGGTCTTTGGCATCAAACGATTAGTCCTAAACTGTTCACTGAAGGTCGTAAGAAAATAATATAGTTAAGTTAATCACTTCATATTGTTAAAAAACAATTATGATGGTAATTATCACATTAATGGTTTTTGAAAAGTTTCAAAACTGTAAGTACAAAAGCCAAGACTTTGTGTCAGAATTTCAGAACACTTTGTGAGCAGTAATTATGTTAAGTTAAAAGGTTTTCATTGAGCGTGGAATATTGAATTTGAGTTGGTTATTAAGTGGGGAGTAGTGGGCGAGCAGGCGTAGCTCGCGGCCCAAGTGTAACGGGTTCGAGTGCCGGTCCGCGCCACACATCTACCCATTGTAATACTTAAGCTCAGCCCAGTAACGATTATTACAAAGGTATTGATGGGGAACGGATACTGTAAAGATTTATAAGTTAGAAAGTAATATGAAAAAGGTCTAAGTTGTGAAGCATACAGTTACTGATACTAGATTAAAACAGAAATTACTTCAAAATTTACAAGATGGTTATAAAACCGCACACATAATGACCAATTAATAGAAATTTCGTCGACAAAATTTCGAACACGAAATATTACACCATCCGTCACACAATTTCCATTAGCAAGGTCGTAACAATGTGACCTATACCGGTAATGTACATAAAACAATATCTTAATACATTTGTGATTCATCGCTTCTATTGTATTACCCATCAGCTGTATTAGGTCCATTAAATGAATGAAACCAGCGCTTGATGCATTGTGGTTTCAAAGACATTTTGACGTAAAAGCCTTCTGTCTTTCTATATATGGACTTGGATCAATATTGTTTAGTTAATGTAGTATTATAATACTTAATATTGGATATGGGAATGCTTTTATGTGTACTTCCTACAGGCGATACGATATTTGTATACGATGATGATATAATTATCATTTTAGTTTAAGTGAAGGTTTTAAATTAGCTTTTAAAGATAAAATAACGAATTTTTTAACAATAGGTGATTTCAAGGATATAAAAATATTTATTACCTTGTTACTCATTAATATAATAGATGAGTAAAAACAATTAACTTTTCTTGAAATTAATGAATTAAATTACAATAAATTAAAAACTAACGACTGGAAGAAACACTTAAACAATTTAAGTTTTAACGACGGACAAACAATTTGACTTTAATTTAACAGCTATCATTATAGATTCATCACACGACAAATTACAGTTTTTGCCATCGCAGCATTTAGTTCCGGCACCAAAATCCCAAAGTTTTGAGGTTACATCAGCAATATTTAAAGACGGATCATTTGTAATTTTACTTATTTTCCTTGATCGCATAGAGACAGCTTTGAGACGAGACTCGGTGTAATATATTTCGAATCAGTGAGGATTACTTTTCCAACCATCCCGTTTGAGTGAGCTCGGCTCATCTCATCGACATTGTATTTGCCTACATTAATTTCGTCCTCATCTGGTTTGTTTTCGTCGCTCGGTCGTGATGTGCTCTCTGTTTATAAGCCTTTCACCGTCAGGTACCGAATCTTCAATGGTGTACATCGGAATGCAACGAGTCCTGTCTCAAGATCGTCCACTTTCACTCGAACTTGTTCGCCGTGAAGCGAAGAAATTATCGGCATTTTTAAAGGCCATTATTTACGTTCAAGAGTTATTCCTGTCTGTCGCTTCCTTATTGCTCAGGTTTTTGTTTTGTTTCTCTCTCGTTATGATACATCGGTACGCTGATTACATTCAAAGGTATTGAAATAGCTTTTATCATAAAAATAATACTTGTTCTCTCTACGATTATTGCGCAACATTACATTTTTACAGTTTTAGCAAACGTAAATTATTGAAACTAAGGAAGTTTCGATACTATGTAAGGTAGGTACTCGTAAACCGTTTACCAGTCTCTGTATCGCCAAGTATAATTTGCCCCATAAGGAAGCTATGCGTGAAATTGACCTATTCAAAGTCTGTTCAAAATAATTGCCAGAAGTTTCTACAGTTGGTATTTTATGCGCACAGATTTTAAAATAACCGTGCATCCTATTTATAAACAGCAATACGTAACTACATAATTGGAGACTTTAAGAATCATACATGAATTTAGAAACAACGTTTAATGGAGTATTTCCAATAGGCGGCCGTTGTGAAATATCTAAGAATAACAATCCGCTCAACAATGTCATTTTTAACATGAAACTGAATAATTTGTTCGGATATTTCGGCTTCTGACTTTATTGCTTCTTGCACGCAAGTTTTTATTTCGCGGCAAATAAATTGCGATGTTTAAAACTTTGCGTTTCGTACGAACTTTTGCAATTGGTATCATAAATACTGCAAACTAATTATAGAGCATTTTATTTTTGGGTATAATTGAAATTCTTGTACGAAACTTTCCTGCTTGAAATTATGTAGTTTTCCTAGTGTCAGAACATGTGATGAAAGTTTACACAGACTTTACATTATAATCCGTGATGACCAATGAGTGACGTCAAACAGTCCGATCTTAAGGTGATAACATGGTAAAAATACCATATCTGCGGTGCAAATCCTAACCCAAGATTATTCATTTTCAGTGACGTAAATGGTTATAAACTCTTTATATAGAATTTGTGATAGTCGACTTATTGCGTATTGCGTTAATAGGTGTTAAAATATTTAAAAACATTGACTCAGAACACTTTATCAGACTGAACTTCGAAAAATAAAATTATTACTTTATAGGCGGCTAAAAAAAAGAGACAAACCGATCACCTATAATTTTAATAGCTACAGCTGATATTAGCCTTATGTAACAAATGGGTGTCAGCAGGAAGTCAACAGAGGCGATAAACCAAACTTTTTGGATGACTTGCAGTCAGTACATTAAGATTAAATGATAGACACTAAAATATGACTGAATTGCCATAATTATGGCTATATCCCACACACTACAGAACAATAGCTATTAAGAAAGGTACTTATTTATTTCGACATTATATTTCCAATATAAAAACTATTTAATTAACAAAAAGACAATAATTTTCATAAATTATCCTAAAATTAATTACGTTTTACAATTTCTTTAACAATGCTTCTTATAAATATTTATAACTAAATTATCGTGCAACTTTTATCCAGAATTCAAAGTCATCATAGTTGTGATGAAGCTGGTTCAAAATGTAACTAAGTCTTGTACAAATTTATTATGAAGTCTTATGTATGTTTTCTGAGAAAAACCATCGTTATATGACCCCTTGTTACCACATTCATGACGCTGTGGACGATGACCGTTCGTTGTATAATTTGTCAATCTGTCATTGTGACCATCATTACGTCGCACGCATCATTTTCGTGCAAAATATTATCATATTTAATGCCCTATTATTTAATCATTACATAAAGACAAAGAACTTTGAACAATTGTAAAAAACTTCACCATCTACTTGATTGTGCAAAAGGATTACAATACAGGCTTTAGAAATGCCGAAGTGAGGAAAACCTATATGAAGCTTTGCTTTAATGATAGATAATTATAATACTCATTATTGATCCACGAGTGCCAAATTACAAGTACAGATAATGTATTGATAAGCAGTGACTGATAACGAGGCTGTTAAATATTATATCTGTAATAATTCGGCCTTTAATCCAGATTTAGCACACTGATATAGTATCCTCTATTCTCTATCTATTGATGGTACACTATTATCAGTTTAATAGTTAAATATATGATTCAAAATATCTATCACTATTAACAAAAACATGCCACAATATTCAAGAAAAATCATGTTATCTCCGCTCATCATAGAGTATGTGAGAAATAATTAAATATTTTGACTTTAATGAGTACAGAAACCTTATTGTGGAAGAGAGACAACGCTATTTTTCACGTTTCGCTTCCACAGCCACTTAATACTTAAAACGGTCGCGGTAGGCCGGTTGATCGTCGTACTTTTCCAATAAGTAAAATGTCACATTCTAGCACAAACACTCGATATAAATAAATGTTAGGTCAAAAAAACTCATTTAAATAATTAAAATAAGAAGAAAACTAGTTTGAATCAGATAAGAATAAAATAGTCGTGAATACAATTAAAATAGCCATTTGAATACCAGAATTAAGTATTAACTTATACAAAATACAACACTTATCGAATTTTTGTTCTATATTTTGTGTAAATTGTTATAGATTCATTTTAAATGTGTTTCTTTGACTTTCGAATCAAATCTTTTAGATAATAATTCTTCAATCCAATTTTCTTATACCTGCATATATGTATATATTTCTGTTGTAGTTACGAGTTAATAGTTCTCTCTGTGATTGTTGACATGTTTGTTATCTTGCATGTGTTGGTCTGATCCCCCGCGATGACCTGTCACGGGCGCTGATAATTAATTACTAGTAACTGCATGAGCCTCATCAAAGGTGATCAATTCCCGATAAAACAATCACGTCCAATATAGTATCGGACTTTTATTCTGGACCCACATATATATAGGTATATAGAAAAGTAAAAATACCTTTTTTTTAGATGTTAAACAGGGGCCAAAAGTATCAGAAAGTAATGTAATTTTCAATTACAGATTGGTTACACTACGAGTTAATGATTACATCCAAATGGCATCACGTCTACTGCTTGTCTAGACACTAGTGTCACTCGATCTCATAAACTATCTCTAGTCACGCGAAAAATGGAAATCGATTTCTCACGTAACCAGATAAGTTTGGAAACAAAATTGCGAGCGATTGGAAGTGGTCGCGTCAACGCGCGAGCCGCGAGACCCGCTGCCATCGGTAATGTGAAGCTCTGAGAATGTTATGGCTAAGGTATGTAACTAGCAGTTATGTAGGTATGTCTAAACAAAGTAAATAAGTGCTGACTATACTTAGACAGGCCTTACTAGGAGTTACAGTTTGTGGTGAGATGCGTTCAGTTAAGAGATAAAACAATTACGAAAAAATGCCGTTGGCATGGATGTTGTCAATTGAGCAATTTTGTTCTCCGTTAAAGAAAAAAACATTTACCCGCTTACAAAGCCTAATTAATTCATGGGAAACTGCTACATTAATTCTTCAAGCAAAGCTTTATTAATGATCTGTACTCAAACAGAAATCGTTTATCATTTGGTCTAAGTTTCGTACGAAAGTGAAAACTTGAATCGATTCTTTTTGTACGAGCTTTTCCATCCGAAGTACTTAAGTGCAAGTTAAAAAGATATAAGCATTGTCGTTATTGTCACTTGATTGTACTACAGGTTATTTGCATTAACCTTATTCGTGACGAGCGTCCTCGACGAAGGTCAATCGGTCAGTAATCGTTATCGGCGCTCATGACAAGACGTATCAACGTACAAGGGAAGTGGCCTAGGAATAGGAATTATGGAACCTTATTTGATATTTGACCCAGATACTACAGGAGGCCTAGTACTGCCTGTTAAATTGAAATTGATAGAATGAAATCAGTTGTTGTAATGTGGCGGCGAAGCGCGGAAGCGACACGTCTCTTCCAAGTTCCATAATATAGGAGAGGTCAGTTGCTTCTTGTATGGGCCTTTAATCGTTGAAGATACCGTAACCTTTATTGAATAGAGATAAAATTATTTTTGAAAACATTAAGTACATTCTCTGCCTTCTAAATGTCATGAAAATGTATCTTACGTATACCTACTAGGTGTGTTTGTGAACCTGTCTACCTACAAGAAATGGCGTGATGTTGTCCAACTAAAGATTATGTTACTTGACCCCTGCATCTTTGTATTATACACATTATTATCTGCATCAATCATTGTTTACATAACTGTAACCTTTAGTTAACAATATTATGTATTTACATAGCGCCGTGCGCTTGCGCCGCGACTGTTGCGAGCGCGGATGACGCGAGTGATTCTATTCGATGTTTAAAAATGCCTGAGGTTATTGAAACGTGCCGGTGATGTAAGATACATCTAATGCAGAGCTAATCGTTTAGCAAACATGCAATAGACAGAGTCTATGTTTTTCAACATACCTCGGTATTTAGAAATACAGTGCTTGGTGGCCTGACACCACCCCGGGCAGTGCATAAGAGACGGTTTATACGACTGACCAGTATCACAGGCAAGCAGCGGGAACTTAGTTCTTAGTTTGTTTTATTCTAATATACATTGAAAGCTCTTATAAAAATCTGCAAAATTGCAAAAATGAAAATTTAAAAAGGTAAAAAGAATTTTAATTTATAGAGCCTTCCTAGCCTATTCTTCAATTTATATATAGGTAATGTTACTACTCATATTGCTGCTTTGCATATGGAATTTTTAATGTACACATACGGTATAATGTTTGCATATACACATCAAAAGACTGTTCATGGTGAATTGCCACTTGTTGCCGCAGTTGTACAACTAATGTTTTTACAGTTTGTATTATTTTTGATGCAATTGTCTGCGTAACTACTGTTACTTGACTCTTTTTTTTTATTATTTTATCTAAAAACCATAACTAAGAGGAAGTTATTGTCTTAATTAGACGCATTTACTTAGTTCTAGTCGACCTAATTGTCTTATTAATATGGCATATATTTGCATGGCCTACTAACATATTTTACAAAAGGAACTATTCAATCAATTTTAATTACAGCCTCGTTAGTAACTGTCTCTCTAATTACTGTGTCTAAGAACTAGTAACCTGATTAACATGACTATAGTTCTAGATAAATGTCGGAATGAGATCTATTTAACTGAAATTGATAATTACTTAAAAGGCACATGTTTACGTTATTTCATTGGAATAATTCAAATAATTTAATAGTTCGTTTTCTTGGCTTGTATTTGAAGCATATAATAATGATTTTCTTGTGGTTGCAGATGATAATAAAATGATGCAGACAGTTCAAACCCAATATGAAGACACTTGGCATTAGTTTAAAAAAATCTTGCTTGTTGATCAAAAAACTAACAATTAAAGATAAAAAAAAATTGAGTGAAAAGAGAGTTTTGACTAATGAATAAATAAAAAATGAAATTGTAAGGTGTATATTGAAGTAAAGACTTATTTTGATTTAATTACTTCTGACTTTAATTAATAAAGTCGTACGGTTACGAGGTGGGCAGTAATTATCAAATTGTTTCGACATCTTAACGTCGTAATTATTTTGTTTGCTTAATCACACTTAAGTTTGAATAATAATTATCCAGCTGTCTTAGATGTGAAATAGTAATAGTAAGTATGATGATTTATATATAAAAATATATAATCAATCATAATTTTATTCCATTAATTAATAAGACTTTTTTTTTAAACAAATTCCTTAAATACCAAATATTTAAGATGGTAAAAATAGGACTTGTTCTTTAATCATTCAACGATAAATATTTCAAGTAGAACGATTTCTTACAACACAGCCGTAACAATTTCACACCAGGTACAAGAACGTACCTTGAGAAGTACGCACAATTCAAATCAACATTCCTAGCGCTTATCAGCTAATAAAAACTAAGTACATCAAGCCTGGTCGTCCGTGGAGAATCGATTTACAGAGAACACTAAACATTCTGAGCCGTGTCACAATCCTAACATACTAGCTACTTGCCGCGACTCCGTCTGTCAAGACAAAAAACATAAAAACACATTTTAAACTGAGTGCAATCGACTATCACACTGTTTAATAACAAAATATCTAAAAAACCAGCTTTGACTCATATAATTTTATCACATGCATAGAATTTCTATGAAACATCTGAAGTTAATCACGTCTGCTAGCCCAACGGTACGGTAGGCAACAGCAGTAATGATTTCCTTTGAAACTGCAAGTAATTATCGCGAGCCATATAAGACATATTTAATTCGTCGTATCGGTGATCCCTTAATCCTAATTAATACTAAGCTTGTTACCACTGCACACTGCTTGCAGCGCAATTATCGCCGGAGAGATACTCGTATTTAACGCCAGATAGCCGATACATAGGAAACTATTGCTGAAGGAGGAACGAGAGCGCGCTATACAATGCACGTAACGTCGTTTCTCTTTCGCAAAGGCAACTCTTGCTTTAGGAGTTGGAGGTAGTGCTTGTGCAAACTCGCCAGTGCACCAGTTTGCACAGATGGTATCGTACGTGTGTACATCACGGAGATATAATGCGTTATTAGTACCGAGTAAGGTGTAATCTGTGGTAAATACTTCGGATTTAAGAACTCTCTTATTTAATGTAACTTTGTCATGTATCTTTTATATCTTCTCTGTATGTATTGCTGTTGGTGTACCTAATAAATAAATAAATAAATAAATAAATAAACTCTCTTTATGTCAAAGCAGTAAGGTTCATTTTTTTATTGGGGTTTCGAACAGTTTGCGTTATCAGGCTTGTAAAGAAATTCAAAGAACTAAGAGCGAAGTGTTCATTTGTTTTTGTATTAGTACATTTTTTGCTTAATTAAGTTTGAATTGACTTTATCATGAAATAATAATTTAGCTTTATATACCTATTCACATAAGATTCTATAGTGTAAAGTTTATAAATGCAAGTAGAGCGAAGTTCAAAGCAAGCGAAATGATCCCCGAAGGTTCAGGTTTCTCATAATTAAGAGGCTAGAATATCCTTCATTCTAAGATCCTAGTACCTGGTTAGGCTTCAATGAATCACAATTTGTTAAGTGGAATATACATTGTGCAATGTTCAAAACGTTGATACAAAATAAGGTACATTATATGATAAACACTCAGACAGATTCAGAGGGTTTTACTAGTGAAAATTTTAAATAAGCGTTTATAGATTGGCCATCTAGTACTGAATTACTATTGAAATGAATAAACATTTAACGGATTATTACATAAATACCTAGTTTACACCTATTACCTGGCATTGTAGTAACAAATTACATAGCTTACAAAACCCATTAATATTACGAAATGAACCCACGATTTACACACGTTTATAATAAAAATTATCAATAATTACAATCGTTTAATTTGTTCTTCGAAATTTAAAAATCCTTTTTGTTTTTTTCGTTAATTGTTTATTAATGGCGTCTGTTCCAAAAAGGTTTTAATTTGTGCGGCTAATGGTTATCAATAATTAATTAAAGTGTTATGATTAGTTCTCGGCTACGAGTGATGTTTCTAGACGACGGTATCTAGGTCTCTTAACCTATTAATGATAACCTCAAGGGTTATGCGTACCTAGCAAGTTCAACACAGATAAATGTCAGTAAGTTAGCGTCAGGTCGATTGGAAAAAGGAACTAGGCGATAAGACATTCTAAGGGGCACATATTATTGCTAGAGTGCTTAATACCGATTTCAAAATTGAAATAAAAAAAGAATATTGTAGCTGGCCATTCTCACAATAACCAATTAGTCAACGGTATTTGTCAACCAATCAATTATAAAGGCTCTCAGCCAATAACAATCACACAAAACACAATACTAGGAACAATTCGATAAGAGAAAACAATATCCGAATGAATTTAACATTTCAATAAGAGTTTTAATTCACAGCGCATTTGTCTGCATTACAATATCCAAACGTGCGAACAGGTTGTGTCAATCGTTGCGTTATATCTGCACTTATTGTTGCACCTGAGTGGCCTGCTCTACCAATTTGTAAGAAGTTACTCAAGTCGGTGAAATATTTTTAAATATGTAACGGTGTGAAATTACTTTATCTCGAATTAAACCACTTTCTCATTTCTTGTACAAATACTCGATCGAGTGTCTGTTGGTCAAGTGTGTATTTATTTATGCCGATTAATTGTAGTGCTGTGTAAAATGTCCACGACTTTATATTTAAAGAAAATTTGAATTATCTATGACGATGTTGCTAGCGGTATTAGTGAATTATGAGTATTGTACTGAGCTAATATTATAAATTATACATTGCTCAAATATTTCACGCTCACGAGCCGAATCGAATACGAAGATACGCGAAATGTTTGCAGATCAATCTAAATACTGATACTACACAACTCATCTGTAACGGTTTTATAGAAACCAAGGAAATCAATTACTGAACATATTCAAAAATTAATGTAATATACGAAAAATGTCATTACTGAATTCGCAAAAAAAATATCGCAATATGTTGAATATGTAACTAATTCAAAATATATTTACATGACATTTTTAAAAAGCCTATAATTTTCTAATGATTAGGCAAAAGCTGTTTCTAAAGCAAATTTCTTGCAAGCATTATAAATTATGAATTTACCTTTTGCCGTTACTGTTCGGGCCTATCTCTATTAAAGCAAAAATCTGTTCTATTAATGGAGACAGAAATGTGCTCATTAGTTAATTATTGTTGTATGTGATTATTATACCTATATAAATGATATCTACGGGAAACAATTTCAAAACCTCAAGTATATGGCTATCTAAGGAGGTAGGTACTATTTATATTTAAATATACTTAATATGGTCAAATAGGCATATTAGGCATTATAATATAACACATATAGAACAAAATAAAGCTATTATTTTAATTGATATTATTATGTTATTAACAAGTTTCAGATTTCGAAGGCCACACTATTTTCCTATTGGCACAGTTTAGCAGCGAGCACGTGTGACAATATGCGATGTAATCAACTATAAATCAAGCCAACTTATTACGAATTGCACAGAAAATTTGCATTTCCAAGAAAATCTGTGTCATTGTGAACACGAATACGAGTGTTGCGTGTGCGCATAACTTTAAAATTGAGATTTGTTGCTTCTAAGGCGTGTCATTATGCTGTCAGAGCATGATTTTAATACAATTTCATGAACAATAGTAATGGAAGTTTCCGTCGTGAAATCCAAATGATTTATTAAAGAAAATTATGGCTAAGGAACAAAATTATCTATACTAATATATAAAACTCTGAAGAGTTTGTTTGTTTGAACGCGCTAATCTCAGGAACTACTGGTCCAAATTGAAAAAGTATTTTTGTGTTGAATAGACCATTCATCGAGGAAGGTTATAGGCTATATACCATCACGCTGCGACTAATAGGAGCGAAGATACAATGGAAAATGTGGAAAAATAGGGCAGGTATAAATCATAACTTATATCTTCCAACCACAAGGACGAAGTCGCGGGCAACAGCTAGTTAAAATATTAAAAAAATCAATTGATAAAAGATTATACATTTTGCAATTAAAACGCACGCATAACAACAAAAACTCCTTCGTGTACTTGTCTTCACACGTCACGTACTTTTTGTTAATGTTTTTTGTTATAATTTTTACTTAACATCGCTTCAATGGACGTAAGAGGGATTATGTTTTGAAGTATTTACGAAGCGAGCATTTGATTAGAAAAACCAGTATTTACCGGATTTTTTGTGGATAAGATGTTAAAGACCGAACAAAAACGTTATTGACCCATGTATATCATTACATTTACCTATGCTTAAGTTAAGTATCTACTTAATACGAATATACTATTTGTTACTCAAACTTATTTGTTTAACGATAAAAATCTTGCATTGCATTTGCTAGTAATTGCGTTATTTTACATACCAGTCTATGTGACTGACTATACACTAGGCAAACTGATGGAGCTTGTTTTAACCACCTATTTGGTTTACTCTAAAAAAAATGATTGAAAATGAACATGCATTAAAAAAATATAGACATTTGAGTCCATAAGTACTTTAGCGTCATAATATTATAACAAGAATACAATCTTTAAAACAATTGAACGTCTTTTTGCATACAATACAAGACTCTATCTTTCTCCTATATCTTGACGTCACTCGAGTAGCCCAAAAACAAATGAATGGCGCATTCTTCCTAGGGACAACAGCACAACCTCCTTCCTAACGACCTTGTCCAAGCCTCGCTGTCATTATCCTTGTATTATTTTGTGCCAAATCTTACATGTTATAAACATTCGTATCACGTACAACCAGTAGGTAGCAAAGCTGCGTTATATTGTTACCTCAGTGCACAGTATGTTGCGACCTTCGCGGCGCACTTTCTAGGGGCAGCCAACCGTGATATACGTATCAACGTTTTGCATGTGTAAGAAAATACTATGAATATAGAACAATACGGAGATTATGTTGTTATCGAAGAAAATGAGAGTTAATCTTAGGACAATACCATGCCTGTCTGTCTGCAAGTAGAGAGTGTTTTAAAATCGTATTTTCCCAATTTTTTGTGGTCATTATTCTTGTTTATTTGTTACAACTATTGTAAGTTAACATCCTCATGACAAAATCGATTTTTCATATACTTAAGTAGAAAAAGTAGAGTTCAAATTTAAATTAATTATTGTTCAAAACATTTTTTTTATATCATTGGACCATACTTAATACCTTCCACATAATTTGTATGAGTCAGCAGTGTAAGGTCCCTCTCCACTGAGGCACAGCATTCGAGGGAACATAAATATTAAAAAGGGGAAGCTTTATTCAAATTCACTGAACTGTAAAAGGAAGGGCTTTGGAAAGAAAAAGGTGGAACGTTGAGACACGCACGATGTCTCGACAAATGTATGAACATTTAATGAAAAGAAATTATGTACAGGTAACTTTAATATATAATAATGTATTTCGTATCAGAAATACTATATGTAAAAGAGATTTTTTTCTATGTCATTTCAGTTGATCCCAGGTGCTATTCAAATTAATTTAGTTCGGTGCACTGTAAACTGGTGCTTTTATCGTAATACCAACCAAAGTTATTTGAGCCAGGCTGTATAGATACAAAACAAATAACTCCATCTCTACATCCAAAGTATTTCTCTAAATTTCTAGTATCACTCATTTTGATAACACTTTACTTTTGTCATCGTTCGTATTGCAATGTAATAAGGTGCATTTTCGATTAGTTGTCGATGGTGGAATGCCTGCGTGTGAACACGTAAGGGGTCAGCCATTTTAATAGGCTCGTCCATAATAAACTGTTAGTTAACTGTTACACTTATCACTGCAGTCGGTAACACGCCGTAATACTGTACTACATCGTTATTTATACATTATCCACGACTTGTATTTTGTGAACTCTAACAAAATGAAGCGTCTAATGTTGTTAGAATTTAATGCAATGCAATTTTAATGGCAATATTTTAAGCACACTTTACGTATTTGAAGACAGAATATTTTTTTTCTACTTGAGTATACAAAAATAACAGCTCTCTTTATATTAACAGTTATTGCGTCAAAAACATAGTTTATGTTATACGCACAAAAACACACCTATCTAAAAAGCAAATAATTGCGAAAGAAAGCTTAACCGTGTCAAAGAGATATCGATGATAATTCTCTCCAGTTACGTACACAGCGGTGTAGAGTGCGCAACAATAAAAATATGACAAGTGACAGTCGCGGATACCCGCTGCGATGTGGGTTACCTGTGCCAAGCGATAACAGTGTTACGGTTTAGAGGCATGGCTGTTATGAAGCCGGAGAGAATTCGAAAGATAGTGCAGAATTGATAGAACTGCTATATTTATTAACTACTCTGCATAATCTGCTAATATGATCATTTTAGTAATAATCATTGTAATACAGATTGTGATTTAGTGAACTGTTCCATGATATATTTATCTTTAAGACAACACCATATATTATTTTAATCAGTTTATTTTGTAGTAACGAAGTGTGTAATTATGTCACATATTTGTAGAGTCAAGTAGAGTTTGTTTTGTATTTCAAAACTTTAGCTTTTATACTAGAGCTCTTTATTTGGCTCTACCTCGTGTTTAAGATACAATACTTTTCTTAGCACCCACCTTGAACATTGCAACGCACAATCCAAGGCTTCTAACAACAAAAACTGTAAGATATCAAGCGCAAATATTTCATCCAAAGCAATAAGTACGACGCCATCGATTGACCGAAAGTAAGATAAAAAATATTTAATTGTGATCGGAGCGTTACGTGTTGCCTGTCACGGTGTGATTACACAAATGATGCTTAATTCCACTCGTTTTGTTTCTTTTTATATAAAAAGCAGTCAGACGTGAGGCCATTTCGAATCGTAACGACTTTTTTGTGCATGTAATATGTAAATGTTGTGTCTAGTTTTTGTAAGATATAAATGTCCCTAAATGATAGAGATTACCAATATTAGTAAGATTGATCTTTGCATAAATTAGGCAAAAAGTGTATTATTAAAAGTATACTCAACTATATTTGTAGAACAAATTTAAGTATCCACATTTCATCGTCAGGGAGAAGTAGCAGCATTAGCAACAATGACGTTAACTTACTGCTCTCAAGATTAATAGTCCATTTAAATTTGAATTCTTTTAAAACACCAGAACACAGTGAACATTTCATTACAACTCACTAGTACATTCATAATGAAGAATAGCGTTAACAAATGCTACAAAACCAGTAGACTAGGGACAAAATCAGAGTTGATGTGCAAACAAGATTAAACTTTATCGATAAATATATAGGGTTTATTAATGCAGTGGATTTAATGTCGGTTGGCTTAGTAGACGCCGCAGAGCGTGTCTGTGGGAGCGACCGACCAAACAATGATGCTTGGAATGCGATACGAAAAAATGTATGAGCGAGAGCCACGGTGCGAGAGAGATGGAAGGTGCTCGTGCTTCCGCTGTTGTAAAGGGTCCAGTGATAGTCTCAGGTGGTAGTGCAGCCCATAGTCAGGTGCTCATTACATAGATAACAATGACAACACGAATAAGTTATAATATGACACTTTAGGTTGAATGAGAACGTTGTGAATCGCAATTTAGAAATATTTTTTTTTAGATTACTAAATATTGCAAAACAACGTTTTCATAAAATAAAAAAATAAAACATATCTACTTCTAGAAACAAGACAGTAGACTTGAACTCATACAAAAAAGTTATTCTAAAACTAATTGAAATATCTTTTGTATTTAAATTTCGTACTTCTGCTTCATCTAAGTATGTATACCATGATGAATCTCACCATCAGGATAACAGAGACTGATTACCTATTATACAGAACTAAAACGGCGAAAAATATACATGTAATCGTAGAACAATAGACCCATTAATATTGATGAGATTATAATTATTATAAATAAATATCATATTAGCAATAAAGATATGCATAGAAGGAATGTGCTTATTATACGAACAGATATCGGCGTGTTACAAGATGATATAACCTTGACTATCGTTGCTAAATTCTTTCTAACAAAATAGCTGATACGCTATAAATTATTTGAGTTGCATAAACAAGTGTTGAGAGATCTGCATTAGTTTACATTCTTGGAATATTTAAGATGAATTAGAATGTGTTGGTAAAGACGCACAATCGTAACGCAAATAAAGAACTACGAGATAGTTATGTGATACGATAAACTCGTGATACGAAGAACAAATTAATGAACAGATAACAATTGTATATTTAAAAATAAATAAACATTTTTCACGGCCAGACAAAAACTAATTTATGAGTAAAGATACAATTTTAATTTGATAACAAACTACGTTTTGAATTAAGAAGAAAGATAAACAAGGCGTATTTGCTTAATGGTAAAGGACAATAAGATTGCACACAATAGATATAATTTGTGTATTCACTTGTTTTTGTCGATCCTCTTCGAGTATTACAAGTAACCTTGAATTAACCATTAAAAGTTGAACGTTTAAAAAGCAAATACCACATAAATACGAGTTACTCCAGCGATAGGATTGTAAACACCAGTAAATGACTGTTTGTGTGTACCGAGCGCCGAGTGCCGCGAGTTTCATGCGGTGCTGTCCGACATAACCTGTTCAGTGTAAAGATTGTAATAACAGTGAAAGGCTAGCCCATAGCTTTCGACCATTTCCCCGGTCCACTGTTATAAGAGCCCACCGCTAGAAATTAGAAAACAGACATTATAGCAAATACATTCTGCAATAGCTTTGTTATTATCGAATCCACATCCGAACTGCCGTTGCGTTGAAGGCTTATTTTGTGTCTTATCCGAGTATGAATCTTGCTGCAGTCGATTGAAGCTACGATCAACTTTCAGGAAATAATTCTACGGAAAAGTACCGCCATCATTTAACATGGGTCATAGGTAGCACATGTTATTACTAAGATTACAAATATTTACTTTAACATTAATCAAAAACTTCGCGTCTTATCAATAATTGCCAAAACTTGGAATGGCTCTGATGTCAAAGGTAAAATAACAAAAGCAAGGAATTCACGACATGCTCACGTGAAAAACTATCAATTAACACCATAAATCATAAGAAACACGTCAAGTGTGTGAGTAATGACCATAATAAGTTTAGCCGTGATCTTAGCATTCTGCGCAATTAAGCTTATCTCATAACTCGTCACATACGATAAGAATTTTAATGATCTAACACTCGGATCAAGAAGTACATTAAAATTCATTGCAGATTCAGTAAACTTTCACTTGTGAATTGAAGTTCCTACCTTTGTCTCAGAGTGATCAAAATCTTACAATTTAGAAGGTCCATCGAAAGTTCAAAAAGCAGTTGCAACAATTTATGACAATATATCGTTCAAGGATACTTAAGAACAGATTACAAATACCTTGGAATATTGTGATAAATGACAGTTTTAATCTTATAAATCTTAACTGGCTTGTAATTAAAAGTAGATCTGTTATCTACAATTACAAAAAGATAAGACCGAACAGCTTCCGAACAAATGGTAGCAAAAAATAAAAACAAATCCTTTAAAGTAATAAAGCAAATATTCTTAGAGACTGTACAAATAGCGCGCGATCTTCACCTAGTTTAATAAGTACCCGTGCATTAATCAGTCAGTAGGCACGTTAACATCACAAACAAAAATCTGCTACATCATGTGATAAGGCTTGTTCTTTAATTTCTCCAGATACCGTCGGATGTCTTACCAATTAGCGGACACAGCGACGCATGACAGATGCGTCTAAAATGAAAGTCTCTCGTTGATTACCATCGACATTCCTTTCGCTTTGTTCAATGTATTTATTTAAATTGAAACATTTACATCTCGTGTTTGCTTACTGCTCCTGCATTTTAATGTTACTTTGTAATTCTGTGGAGATAAAGCTTGCTAACTACTGGAACTAGGTATTACTAAATCTTTTTCAGAATCAGTTGTCATGTCTACGAAAATTACTATTAATATAAACCATTTCTTATCAGTTAGGTATGTTTTATTTTAGGACATGCCAATGTTACGAATATTTTTAATTACTGGATTTGTAGGAAATTAGGTATTTTGTATATTCAGTAACATTCAATCGACCATTAGCATTGCTTATAGTATTGCTTGAGTGTTATAGGCATTTTTTATCATGTTTATGCAGCAAACCACATCACATTTTCAATCAAGGAATAAATTGGGAATTATATATATTTTTTGCTTCCGCCTAATTATTCGTAGCAGTAATCAATAAAAAAAATCTATAATAGCGTTTCTTTGTCTTAATGTTTAGATATCGTACACTGCTTTAAACGGTGCATGATTAATGTTAAACATGCGCTTTTTTTGGAGTTAATTTGAGAATCCGGCCGTTTTGCTCGGATGATTTGCCTTGGACCACTTACGCAACCACAACTACCAACTATTGACATGACTATAAAAACTAAACACCATTACTCGCTTAGACCTGGATAGTACTCGTAATAACTTCAACAGCGCTAGTTTTATTACGTTTAATCTCGGCGTATTTATGAATGTTCATGTTCATTACAAGTAGAAGTTCCTCTTGAGATTAAGCTGATCGTTCGTTTGATAACTTCCTTCTTAAAAGCAGTTTTTACTACGACCGTCATTACGTTGCTAAACACAGGTACCCTATTATAATTTGTACGTGCATTTGTGTTGAAACCAGCTTGATACATAATCAATTTGCTCATTGGAATGTAGCAACAGTCCGGTGTTTCGCAGGGGACTTATGTAGGACCGATACTTTTTCTTGTTGTTTCAATCAGGCTATCAAATCGCTAACCTAAATACTTTTCTGATAAGTGGGCAAAAGTTGAGCAATAAATTTTATTTGAAGATATTGTGTCGTATTATATAATATAAGCAGTTTTGCCGACAGGTAAGAGACAGAGCGTGACGAGATTCGTCTGCTGACTGAACCTAGGTTAACGGTCTCAGTTGTAAAATAAGCAGCAAGTAGCTACTTAAATTCACTTTTTATTACGATTTGTATAAAATTAGTAGATTTCATATTTACGTCATAGTTACATGTTAAGTATTTATTTTGCTTAGTGAATGTTGTATGCTAGCACTCACCTCTAGCCCAGCCGGTGAGGACATTGCCGAGATACGCCACTTTGTACACGGGGTCGGGATCACTGATGCGCACGCTGTTCGTGCGACGGAGGAGCTTTCCTATTCCTCTGGACAGACGGCCGATAGCGCGAGCAGTGAAGTCTTTACCAGACGCACCATCAGCCAAGCAGACCTCGGCTGGCAAGATTGACTTGGTTTGTCCATTTTCCTGGATCTTGTGGCCGATCAGCCGCGGCATTGTTAGTGGCAAAGACTTTTTCCTTTCCGGAGTCAGAGTCTTTGCTTGGTTAACACTGTACACGTTACAGTTCTTCTTAAAGCTCTGGCTGTTTACTTCTTTGGTTTGATCTGCTTCATCAGTCTTATCGGATTTGTCAAACTCGCTCGTTTTAATTCTGCCGTTCAAGTTCTCGTTCAGAGTGTTGTTGTTTATGTTGTCCGTGTGGCCGTCGCTGAACCGGCGCTCGGAACTGGAACGTCTCTTCATGAGAGAGGGGTTCCTCAGCAGTATGCTCGTCTCGCTCGAGCTTCTGTTCTTAAGAATGTGTATTTTTTTGACTCTCGTGACAGCGCAGTCGACCTCGTCGGCGCTGACCATCCTTTCTGTTTTGCCTTCCTCATCAAGGAAGCGCACTCTAAGTCCATTCGATTTACAGTCACTTAGTGTTTTTTCCGACTCTTGGAGACGGTCTGATTGATTTTTTGCGCTTGCGTCTAAACAGTGACGCTCGTTTTCACTCAGTGTTCCGCGAGCCATTTTTCTTTTGTATTACAGTCTCGCTTTTTGTCAAAACTCACATTATGGCTAGGAAACTCTAAGCTGAGTTGGATTTTCAACTATCTATTTTACTTCCTTTCTCGTTTGTCACTGTCTACTGCACAAGAAATCTCAGTATACACCGAAAACCGAACCAGTCACCTCCTCGATAACTACTAAAACACACACAGAGTAGTACACACCTCGTCCATTAAAGAACGACACCGGTTTGGAATGTAGCCTTCTCCACTTACTCAATGCACTTGTCCACTTATAGGAGAAAATGTTAACAAAAAGACGTATCAATTAAAATACCAGCCGATTGAGCTAATGAAGAAACTTTTGCAATCGGTAGTTGATTACGTTTATTACACTAATCAGTCACTTTGGGATAAGTTATCGGAGCGTATATCGCGGGAGCGCGGCGCGTGCGCGTGCGGTGGCTCGCGGCGATGGAGTGCGGCCGGCGGCGGCTAGCGGGCGGAGCGGCGCGCCGGAGCGGGCTGCCGGTCACTCGGGCCCGGCGCGGGCTCTAATGGTCCGAATGCACGTGTCGCTGCGCTAACGCATCAATGCCTGCACCACTAGCCTGAAACAAATGACAAATATTGATTACTGAGCTTAAAACAAGAGGCTTTAACTCGATATGTTTTTCGGTTCGGTTAAGTTAAAAAAACAATAAGTTTATTCAGTTCTATAAAAAATAATAATAGTTATAATTAATAAAAGGTGAATTTCCTCCATTTTGGTTCAATTAATTATTGATTAATTGAAAATTCGGCCTATTATCCCTATAATTCTACTTAACTAAAATTTTCCGTGTTAATAATACTTCTGTGTCGGATTAGGATATGAGTTACCGTAAAACGTGACATGACATGTCATGTAGACAATAGGGATGACATCAGAGTGTCAGGTATCAACCGACATCGAACGTGCGTGGATCGTGATACTGATTTGTGGAACAGGTGCGGTCTACTCGTGCACCAACAACAAATAATATAACACCCATTTATATATTATACTGCTAATTACTTTTTAATAATTGAATGAAATAGTAACAGCTGTCTTTACTTTCAATAAATAAATAAATATTTATTATTTTTCGTGGAATTTTATGAGTTATTAAAATAATTTCACATGTGACAATGGAAATCAGTTAATTGTTTCATATTATACCAACATTCAGTTTCATGGAAATTTGTAGCATGGACTTGGTCAGATTGCGTCAGCGTTGTTCTTAAAATTAAACTTGATTTTTAAATCATTATTTTAATCTTTGATTGAATTTTGCTCCTAACATCTCATTTAATTTATACCATTTAATTATGACAACGTCTACCATATTTACTAATGTTATTGTAGCGCACCTCCTAGCACAAGTATACTTTTACTTGAAAACGAGGTATTTACGTAAGATTATCAGTATTATATGTAGAAATTTTAAAGGCTGAAGAAAAAAAAATCCTTGCCTATTGGTGGAAAATATACACAATTTGTTTCAAATTTTATCATCAACGTCGATGAAACTGGGTACAGGTCTCTTGACATCTAGCGAAGTTTTTAAGTTCATCATACATATGTGGAATTCAGATTACCTCATAAAGTTTCTTTAACGCTTATAAGTGGTGTCTAAGAAAAATTGAGGAGGTACGAGTAACTTCGAAAAGGTCACATTGATACTCCACCTACGTTGAACTCGATGCACAGAACCGCAAGGCTACCACGACATTACACGATGAAACTATAAGACATTCAACTAACAGATAAAAAAACATCGAATCTCATTCAATAAGCCTACAAAGAAACTAACAAAGACTGGAAATCCTATTTGATTAGAGTATTGTTTTACTGAAGTACATCATAATACAATGGAAGGCCTTACGAAAATTGATTTATTTGTTTAGCTTGACAATCTCTGCATCTTAATACCATCGGTAGTACTGTGTGCCTTAAGTACGGCTACTTGAAGCAAGTATTTTTTTTCAATTTGTGTAAAAGCCCGTTCCAAGGGCGGAGCTAATGCACCTTCATACTATACTTATTTTACCACCAAAAAATTTGGTAATACAATTGTTGAAAAGTATTTAAACAAAAACATTAAAAATAGAATGTTTTAATTACTATATTTTATTTAAAAATAATAAAACTAGCTGACATAAATTATATGTATTATGTAAGAATGATGATATACGCATTTAAAACACCAGAAATTCCGGCTGCCGACTAAAATCTGCATCAAATAGATTTACGATAAACCATAAATTATAGAGAAACTAAAAGCGTTTCAACCATAAATCGAAATTAATACCATTAAAATTAATTGCATAGCAACAACGGAATAGTAACGAGTTTACATACAACACACAAAAAACACAATCAGGAGCTATTCACAAAAGATCTTTAGTTTTTGTCGCCACCATTTTTCTTGTCAAACAAAAAAGAAAAATGTTTGTGAATGTGTACTTACAAAGGTAGAACAAAAACCGCGTGTGGCAATTTTAAAACGATTTACTTCAGATGTATTATTCCTTTGTGTGACGATGAGACGATTAGCGCTGACTTAGAGCAGTTCTATGCGACGGACGATTCCCGCGCGATAGTCATCTGTTTGAACTTTTACACTTGCTCCAAGAGTCTCTGATGGCTTCACTATAAATGGCTACGTATGTATGTATGTGACAAATGTCTTGCTAGAGTCTTTGTACAAAAGCCCAACAGACACGTGTAACTCGCCAATTTATCTGAACCAGGAAAAGTATGACTATTTTTCTTTTGAAGATCTCCCTTTAAAAATATCCGCAACGAATAATAGGGAATAATGACAGGTCTCGTGCAGTGACTCAATAATAACCGAGTATTTTCTTAATAGGTTCTTTGCTTCCACGTGATTCAATGGTAAACATGTAATCACATCGCCATAAAGAGATTTACTTATTCACGAACATTGTACAGCGTATATATACAAGATACAGTTTGCTAGTCAAAAAACGATTTTGATCCTCATTTAGTCGCCACAAAAACTAGTTTCAGAAACAATAAAAAGGATTTATTCAAAACTGAGAAGTCGTCGTCACGTCTCGTGAGTGCGACGTTATCATTCTCGCAAATAGACAGTTTGGTGACGTCAGCAATACTGCATTCAAATATTTGAATTTATGAACTATAAATTACTAACGGACGGATGGTGTGTCGGGCTGTCGGTGTCTGGGAATGTAAAGAGAACGATTATTTCATCTGGAAGTAGTGGAAGGCGCTAATGGATATATTATCTTAATGACTTGTAACTGTACTTCATAACGGGATAGGGCCACTTGTCACGTACTCATCTTTCATGTTCATTTAGAATATATATTTTTACGGCTCATTATTGAATATTAACTGTGAATTCCCATGATGAGGTATTCGTTTGTTAGAATTGATCGAATCGCCTAGCATCACCACTCACTGTAGAAATGAGACAGCACTCTACACTGCGTGGCGTTGTCTCTTTTTTAGTATTTTGGATTTTGATTTTGATTTTGCAGTATTAGGCCGCCTGAAATTAACTCTATATTCAAAACATGAGTAACTTAAAAAATAAACATTTTCAAAATGTTAGTCCAGCTCTCCAGGTCTTAAGTAAAAGCTTACTTCATGAAGTCCAATGACCCTTGGTTGAGGTTAGCTAGACATGTATCATCATTATAATGATATTTGAGACCTTCCTTCAGGGTTAAGTTTCATTTCCAGTACTCCCAAATGATTCACATATCAGTCGGAAAAGATATATTCAAATCACGATTTCAGAATCTTGAGTTAAAAATAGATGTTCTGAAAACAGTTTGGTAGTCAGCACTTGAAAGAACATTTAAAGTCTGTTTTTATTTTTTTTATAAGGTATCTTTTTTGCATTTCCGTAAAATTGAATATAATGTTTATAACTTCCGTGAATATGTGTAAACGGTAATTACAAATAAGTTCATATAAATAACATGTTCTTAGATTGATTTGACTGAGAAATGTGGATCTATTGCATTTCTATTGTTTATTGCGATGATCGTCTTTTAGGTCTAATATGTCCCCTACTCAACTATTTCATTTTAAACTAGCTGTTGCCCGCGACTTTGTCTGCGTGATATTCAAGATGTGAAAAACTATGAAGTTTAATAATAACGATCATCGCAAAAATGTAATGCAATATTGAAAATGAAACATTTTTTTTACATTTTAAACTTCCTTTTTTATTTCTAAATTATAAGTAATCTTGAGCGGCCCAAAGACTATCAAATGTTTAAATCAAACACACATCGTTTACGATACTATCCTGGTGTCAAATATTTCACAACTGTTTTAATGACTTTTTCTTATTTAATCCCAAAAAGAGGGGTTTATAACTTTGACATATCTGCCTGCCTGTCTGTCTGTGACATCATAGCTTCCGAACAAATTGAACTATTTTAATTTAAACGTGAATTATGTGCAAGTGTTTGTTTAGACATGTTTGACAAATCGAGCCGTTTAAAAATGGGGGGGATGCAAGTAAGAAAAAATAACAGAAGGTATAACTCAGTCTTAGCACTTCTGCTAAAAATGTTTTACTTTCGAGGGTTTTCCATTTTCTAATTGGGTGGGTTATGATTTTCGAGCACGTCTGTTCTTGGGACGGCCTACACCTGAAATTGCTAGACGTTGTTTTCTGACGATATAAAGAAGATGTCAAATTATTTTTGTGGACGGAGCTGGTGAAGTGAGAGTCGGGCTCGGTAACTGTGGATTTTACATAGTGTCATAAGATATAAGATTTTGCAAAATTGCGCCCAGATAAACGGTTTCCTGAAACACGTTTGATTGCCCTCTTAATATTAAAACTGATCTTCCTCACAAACATTTGGACTATTTCTAAAATAAGAGAGGTGGGAAACGTGTTATCTTGGCCCCCTGGTGTTTTGATCATGACTTGCCTTTAAATTGCTGATAAATAATAGCGTGATAATAAAAAAAACTATCAGACACCCCTTTTTTTAAATTGACAATGACAAAAATCTAAAGTATAGGATATGTGTACAACAAAGCAAAATATGAACATAAAAGTGACTTCATGCGCATGAGTCCTATTTACTGTACCAATTTACAAAGAAAAATTACGTATTTTATTCGTTAACCTACCTTACGATCATTGAAGTAAAATACCGTCATCTCTACTGCATAAATGGAACTTAAATAAAGACTACATGAGGTTGGTTGTGAGGTTACGCTGTCGATACCGACAACCAAAATGAATTTTCCAGACATTGTATGACGGATGTATGTGCTGATTGCTACACGGTATTATCAGCCTTATTGGGGAAATTTCCAAAAATATGTTCCTAATCCTCGTCGGCTTAGCTTTGGGATCTCAGAAACTCATTCAGTCTCGTTCCTTCCCCTGTTTTTACCAGGCTACGAAAGAAGAAAATTTTAAATAATTAGAGATTACAACAAATTGTTAAAGGTTTTTTTGGAAGGACCACGTGTGGTGTTACGAGAGCGGATAGAGTAATAAATGAGTATATAAGGGGAAGTTTGAAAGTGGCACCGGTTACAGAGAAACTACGTGGTGACCGGCTGTCATGGCATGGGCATGTTATGCGGAGGAATGAAAATCATGTGGTAAGGAAGGCGTTAAGCATGGATGTGGATGGATATAGGGAAAGAGGACGACCAAAGAAACGATGGATTGATTGTGTGAAAGACGATATGGCTGTAAAGAGTGTTTCTTGTGAGATGACGGCCGATAGGAAGGTGTGGAAGAAGATGACATGTTGCGCCGACCCCAAATAAAATAATTGGGATAAGGGCAGGGGAATGATGATGACCACGTGTGCGGTCTCTCTAGTGGCGGATGTAGACCGATCAAATCGTTGAAAAATCCCAGGTATCAGTAGACATTGTTCTATCAATAGATACATAATGTCAAAAACCGTCTAGCGTACGCTTTCGTCGTACAGATCTTTCACAATGTATACCTATTATGCAGTTTTATGCAAGTTTTCTGGGCTTTTTTATCCGAAATACTTTTGGCCTATGTAATGTTGCAAATTTAAGAAAACATTATTTCATTGTTTGAAAGGCTTTTTTTTTGTTTGAATGTTTATATTTTTGTTGCTAGTTGTTACAGATGAACCAAGGTAATAATTAACTGTGTCGTTCAGTAATTTATTGTTGCATATTTATAGATGAGATCAATGTGAACTACATGCAACTTTGGGTTGAGTGTCACTACGAATGTTTTGATCTTGAAGACATAGGTATATACACCTATCGTAAATAAATACAAAATCTATCACGGCATTCCACATTTGAACTTGAGTCATTTTAGTATACATCAATAAAAATATAAATAATTTAAGTTCCTATCTTTCAAGAATGTACCGATTACGTTAACAATTGCATAAAAAAAACGTAATAGTTTATGTTTCTTATATTTTACTTGTGAAATAGTCGCGGTAGGCCTATATCAGACTTGAAAGAGAATGAAATCACTAATTTTGTGAAAATGATTTATTTTCGAAAAATCCTATTATTGCTCTGCCAAAAGTTTTAAGATAAATAGCGTGATGTTTTTTTGTGTAAATTGATGACCGTGCTGCCTACTACTGAATGGGGTGAAAGTACACCTCATAATTGTATTAAACGATGTTACGGGTGAGTCCAAATATTTAAAACTTTACTGCTCATGCCCCCTGCATAGTAGCGTTATGGTTTTTGTATATTTGTTTTATCACGTCTACGATAAGGTTCATTCAAAGTTTGAACGAATTATATTCAGTAGTTTATGAGATAATTTGATATTTGTTTATAGATATAAAAGGCTCCTGCTCACCTTCTGTAACGAAAAGCGAGATAATAAGTAAAAAGTATGTTGACCGGACCTCTTGTTGATATTCTCTGAAAATATGAATCAAATCTATCCAGTACTTTCCGAGATCTTTCCGGACATACATACAGACAAACAGACAAACAGACAAACAGACAAACAGACAAAAATTCTAAAAATTATATTTTCGGCATCAGAATCGTTCGTAGACCACCCTGCAATTATTCTTTTTTTTAAATATTCAATGTACAGTTTTCACTTTTCTACAATTTTATTATATGTATAGATAAAATGATTCTGTTGGGGAGTGTCATGTAACCATGCACTATAAGAGAATTCGACTCCAAATTGAACCGCAGGAAAAGCCTCGTGAAACCCGGTATTTTTACCAAAGGTTTTGGTTAAAATTTTACATATAGACTTCCTATTTGGATGACACGTCCTATACTTGGCAAGGCGTAATGTTTGCCTGGGCTTCACAACATGGAGGAAAATACGTGGTAATTATCACAAGCATCGGAATTTGTAAAACTGTCGTGTCGGCCTCTGACCTGCAGTAATGAATATAGGTAAGTTCCAAGTGAACAATACGTTCTGAGATCTGTCAGTTTCGTCACCTTTGGCACTGCAACCCTTGAAAACCCAAAAAAAAATAAACAAAAAGAGACTTTAACGATCAACGTGCCCACAAAGCTATTAGCCAAACAATTTGTTGGAAAAATTAATGACATGATAATGATAATAATGACTGTGACGAGAAATGTGGCGCGTGTTCGTGCAAGTCGAGCCACCTTGACCTCTCGTTACGTGCCTCACTTGGAGTGAGATCATTTGACAAGCATTACGCTAAGACGAATAAAACTCTGTCTTTACTACCGCCACCGACGTCGGCAGAACTTACGGGAATATTTCTAGATTGTTTACTTGTTCAGCGGCTCGTGGATACTGCAAGGGCTTTTGTTTTGCCTTTTGTTAAATAACTAAGGTTATCTTGCTGGTTTTACACTTGATAGTATTTAATGCATTTTATTTTAGGTCTTTAAGGATAAGGGCAGGAACGAAAAGTCAACAAAAAATCTGTGAACTTAGATCTTTAAGGCTCTATCGGTTGTGAGAATACATAAAATATGCCAGGCTTATGTACGTTGTATTCTACTTAACAAGCAAATAAAAGGCTGTTATGTGGAAGTCAACACTGGCGGCTGACACGGACCTTATTGTCCAGCTGAGGACTCTACAAGTCTTGAGCTTTCCATTACGTACGCCATCTGCCTACCGTCACCCCTTCAAATAAGATTCTAGTATTTGAGGAAGAGAGTCACATTGTATATTGTTAAATTGACCGGTAAGATATGTCATAAGGCTTTTTAGCTGTAAAAGTAAATTAAAGTGTACTACGAACTCTCTGAAAACGTATTTATGAAAAAAAATGTTTTTAGTAAACTTAACACTGTAATGAGAGGAAGGTAGTTAGCCATTAAATTTAAATAGTATAATGTAAGCTATAATTACATTTTGTTAATTAATACGTAGTCTTTTTTGTATACTAGTATAATGATTGTTGCTCTTCCGAACAATTAGGTAAGATTGATCATTACTCAGGTAATACCCATGAACTCAAGTCATTTGTTAGATTTTCCCGCTTCTTATTCAATTTGTTGGTATGTACATACTTACATACAAATTTCAAAGGATTGACTTTTCTGAGGTATTCCTTTACTGAGTACTTATCAAATATTATAAAATAGTTTTGATTAATACTCGTACGTACTTTCTCTATATGATTAGAGCTTTTAGCTCTACACCAGGGCTACGTTAGCAAATTTAATTAAATCATAATTTTAGTGTTTCTAATAACGTTGTGTGTTCATGTTCCACGATAGATACCTACACGGGATGTGTCTCGATTACATTGTCTACCACATATAGTGAACGTAACCGCAAATACATGTTACAATTATCTATTAATTGAATTATACATTATTTATTGCTACACAAGTTCTTGCCAATTAATAGAATATAATTTTATTTAAAGCACGGTGCAGCATTTGAACGGTGCCACAGTGGGTGGTCTTACGCCGAGAATGATCTTTTACAGACAACCTTTGAAGGGAAGAAGAAGCCACATTTGTGCAGGTACTCCGAGGTGCACAGTTTAAAAAATTAAAAAAATATCATATCAATAAGTACGCAGGTATACATGATATTTCACTATGAAGCAAGACTTGCACGTGTCAGATTGCGATAAGCCACCAGACCAGAAAATCGAAGGGTCGAAGAAGAAAATAGTAAAGTAATAAGAAAAACAGGACGAATTCGTAATCTACATTCCAATAATATTATTTTTGTATCATAGTGTTAAGTATTCTTTTCCAATAATGATTATAAATTATAAACCGATGTGTAGAGAACAGTATTTGTTAAAACAAACAAAACATTCACATTTCAAACGTGACCCAACGGTCGGATATTCAATTTTATTTGCACTATACACGTGCGCAATAAAAATAGAGATGACAACACTACAAACAACGAACGAAGAACTATCAAATATTGTATATCTATTATCCAATTAAAATACTTTTAGCAAAAACTTTATTTCTTTTACAGTTAATAAATGCACGTTCGAGTTTTGTCATAAATAGCAGACTTCCTCCCAAACCGGTTTGATTCTGTTTTGATTTCGGCTCTCGATATAGTCCGGAAATGTTACTATAGAGAGTATAGAGACAAACCATAAATGAGTACTAATCCAGGGTTATTATCTGTCGACTGAGCGTAGTTCCAAATTGCGTCACTGGATAGATTGGCGCTAGTGTCGCGTTTCAGAGTTGGTACTCGATCTCTGTTCGCTTGAAACAAAACTCGATTTCACACAAGTCCACAGTACTTTGGATTGTGTTAACACATGACCATTAATAAGGAATCTGTTTTCACAAGGCACAATAGTGATGAAGAAATCATAACATGAAGTATTAAAACAAATGTCATTGTGTTAAACTGAGACGTAATACTGAGACATCTTATTACAAAGAAAACTGTACAAGTAATAGTTAGAACAAATGTAATAAACATTATTTACGAGCGACTATTGTGTTAATGTGAGTTTCCAACATTATACGGCGTCTAACTCCAAGACATATCTGTACTTACTATGATTGTACCTAAACTTTATACTTTGTTCATTAAATACTTTTGAATGCACGGGTAGGCGAATGATTGAGATCGCCAAGACAAACAACAGTGTGTCGCAGGTTCTATCCCCGCGTAGGACAAACGTTTACCCGATCCAGGATGGTTGTCGTGAGTCTGGTGTGACTTGAATGTTTATGAAACCCCACGAGGATGAAAATGCCTACCGCGGCAGTCGTTCTAAAAAAGGAACTATGTACACACAAAACTTATACCTATTATAGCTTGAATAAAAATTTCAGGATTCGATTAAACTACCCCAATATCTCAAACTTAATGTGAAAGCTAATTCTCAAAACAACAAGTTCTCCTCGCTACACCAAGACTTTTTCCGTTTTAATGTATTGCAAAAGCATTTGCCTTGCTTACATTAAAAAAAAATGTGTTAAACATTATCACAAATAAACATTAAATTACACATTTATTTGTAATCTTCTCCCTTGAACCCCGATTCATTCACCTTTGCTCTGTATTAAGTCAACCCTTTCAGCGGGTTTTATTACGAATTTCATCGTTATTAATTTTAATGTCCAGTCGTAAATCTCGTCGAATGTTCATTGTGTGATAAATGAATGATTAAATGAGCGAGACACCCCCGGATTAAAGTGACCAGTGACGTAGCCTGTGTCAAAACTCTGACACTTTGTGAATAAGTTTATTCATTTTTAATATATGTACGTATCTCAGTATTAGAGAACTCTGAAATTATTTTGTCATTTTCTTTACAATCTGCACAACAAACAAAGAATACCTTTGACTTGTTTTCTTTATTAGCGGTTCTTATTTTGGTATTATTCTATGTAATTGTTAGTGTGTGAATTTCAATTTGTTTCAGTTTTGAAAATGTGATACTAATCTACAAAAATAAGATAAATCTACATCTTATTAACATGGCTTCCTGCCTGGAGTTATTAATGTGCGAAATTTTTGTAATTATTTTATTTCTCATTTGTTTTTTCCACTTTATATTGCTGATCAAATGATCATAAATATTTACTTAACTTAAAGAAAATTGTGAAGTATTTGAAAACAAATATTATAAAATATTGAAATAAGTTTTAAATCATAATAAACAAATAGCTAGATCGGAATAATTACAAACTTTTATTAAAGTAAGCTAAAAAGAAGTAAAGCTAGATTAATTAAATATATAACATTGTTATACAAGTTATTGGTTTAATTAAATTAATTAATTATTTTTGAACAGGAGCATTTTTTTCCGAGGCCATAACAAACATTCCCGATTGCCCTCGATCGCAAACATGTAATGAGAACTTAAACATACTATCAAAACCACCTGATGGCCAAAATTGGGTCCAATCCTACCTGTATATGGGAGAAACGTCACTTATAACAAAGGGATCAACAATGCTAGCACACCTGCGAATCAAGCCATTGTCGTCATGGAAGTGCCGGAGTGAATGACAATGTGGGCCCGCGTGCGTATGCAGCAATACGCGATACCAACTGCACGCTATCCATCGATTCGTGGTAGTAGTTTGCCAAGGAAATCGTGCACATATTTTGAATCATGTATGTGCCTTCTTAGGATTCCATACCCGAAATGAAGAATTGCTCCATTTGTGGGTACAAATAGGCAAAACATTTTTGTAAATTATTAACTTCAGAATGGAAGAGATAATTACGAGTGATATTTTTTTATATCGACTATAGGAAAAGGTAGGTTCTTGATCCATTCCAATTCTTTTAAGTTTGAGATATACCTCGTATTGAACGTCCATAGTAAATATTCATTTATTGTTCATATTAAATTTATCTCATTTTAAGAGTTCTCATCGATCCGAGCTTAATATTAAACACTAAAACGTAATACACTATAAACATTTTCTCTTTAAATTTTAATGTTAACTTTCCTTACCCACTCAATGGTTGTCTGAAAGAAATGCTCTTAACGATAAATGGCTGTTAGACATTAGTGCTGAACTTTATTTGTTTTTTATTATGAGCTCTAAAGTAAACTGTATCTTTACTTTTCTCTGACTATACTCCGCCGACCAGTTAACGACATCATCTACAAGACTATTCGAGTCATAGTTTGGAGTTATAAAGAAAATTGGTAAATAAAAAAAGGGACTACCTCGCTGTTGCCCGCAAGCCCGCCCGTTTCAAATCGAAAATGATACCAAGGGAAGTTAAAATGCGGATAAAAACTTTCCTAGTTATAAACTACCTGTGTACCCAGATTCCTCTAAATTCGTCCAGTGGTTTTGGCGTGAAAGATCAATAAAGATCCATCGATACTACATAGGATAATCTAAAGAAACCTGAGTAAAAGTAATACGAAGACAGAAATATCGTTCTCCAGGCTTATACTGGTGACAATGATGAGCATTACAATTACATAAACAGAAGGTGTTCCAGCTAAAGCATTATACAATAACACCGCAGAGAGTGCGGCTCGTGCACAATACTCTAGAGACAAGGACTGTTAGGGAACACAATACTGTGACGTTGTTGCTAATCTATAGCGGATTAATTAACGGCTGACAGAATGCTGCTAATGTGCTTATACAGAAGTTATAGTAGTACGAACAACTGTTTCGTAGATATGTCATGACGCCAATAGTAAAGAAGACCAATTAATGAATAACCATAATGACATTAATGACCTATGTCATCGAAATCTCGAAGATACTATTAAAAATAATCGTGTTCGTATAAATAGTTAAACCATATTTACGAAATAATTTCTAAATAATGGCTTTAATCCACTTACGAATCTGAATAGACAATTTGGTACAAGAGTTAAACATTGTAAAATCATATTTAAATTGTAATCAATCTTTAATTTTATTGAAACTCTTGTATCGTTCCCAAGATGCGCCATATTGTATAATCGCTAAAATAATTAGCTCCATCGAGAATCCAATTTGTTGAGTTCTAAACATCAAAGAGATTAAATAACCGGTACAAGAGTAGATATTTATCAATATTTTTCCTTGAAGATGGTCCTAAAAACTTAATCCATCATAAGATATGTGATGTGATTCGTATTCACTCAAAATTGACATCACAACAACTACTCATTACATATTTAGTTATTATCACAGTCCTGGACAGTTAACTCCTTGAGTTACAAAATGTATTTTTTCTTCTGTCATTCGTTTACCTAATTCCTACTTATGTTAAAAACTGCACATGAGTATCTAACTTCCATCAATATTTTTCTGGCCTTAATATTATCGTCTACAATGTTAGGGATCCCCCAAGGGACCATCTTAAGACCAGTTTATTCTAAATCAACGACTGCGTGATTAGCCCAGGATAGACACATTTCCTGCCTGGGATCGCAGTAGTTTACATCGTGTTCCCATGGTCTCAGATACAAGGGAATGGTATCTCTCTGGTGGTTTTAGCCGATACCTCTCTTTCTTCCCCAGAAAGTCCATGAGGATTTCCACGGGTATAAAAAAAGGGGTAGGACACATTTCTTTATGTTAGTATATGCCTAAGTAATATAACGTTGTGTGTAGAACTAATATCATTTGAAGAGTCACCTGGCAACCCAGCTCCGTACAAGTTACACAACATGTTCCCGTACGTGATATGAATGTTTATCTGTTGTGTTTGCGTCGTTTGCGATTGATACATATTTAGATTTTATTACTGACAGCTGGTTACGTGACGTCATTATTCAAGTAACCACTTCATTCTGTTTTGGTGAATTTTCGGAACGAAATAAATTTAAATAAATCTTTTATAGTGGCCGTGACCTGATATTATTTTGATTTTTTTATAATGATACCAATATAGTCAGAGTTCCATAAATACCAATTTAGGAAAAAAAAAAATGAAGGTTTATAATGCCAATCAAATGGACACAAAATAAAACTTCTATCTCGCAGTTCACATAACATAATTAACAACACGTCTAGCACACGTGGCTTTAATCTAATTACGTTTCTTGCTATAATTTTCCTTGTAGCAACAACAATTAGTAGTGCAAAAGTAGCATACATTAAAATATGCAACTATTCAGCGAGCTTAGGTGTGGAAAATAAAAGCCATCGAATGTTCTAGAAACTAAAGTGAGCGATGTTACAAAGTGAGAAGAAGTTTTGAGCAGCGGATGTGTGGATCGTATGGAGGCACTTAGATCCGATACAAGTTGAGAGGCCATTGGCGAGGTCCGCCGGTGGAGAGGATTTGTGGTGCATGTACGGATTACTGTTAAAGCTTTAGCCAGTGCGAATTCTACAAATCTCTATTACATGCATCAAACGTGTGTAATGGTAATATAGTACCTCTATATATACAGGAAAATCAGTCAATAATATATGCACCTTTATGCCTTTCTATGTAATTAATTAATAAAATCAATATTATCTTTAATAAGAATTTTAATATCTTAGCGAAAGTTATAATGCACGGCCCTTTTTTTATCTAGCCAACTGTGTCCCACTACTGCGCAAATCCATCCACTATTGCGGCCCTTGTTGAAAAAAAATTAAGTTCTGTCAAAAGTAACAAATGACAACTTCTTTGATGTTGACAATCAAATGAGTGGAGTCTAACAAACCACAATACCTTCGAAACTTTGTTCAGCGAGTTTCCAGGACTTAATAAAATACTTTTGTGCACAGTGTCTTGGTATTTTATTAAGCTACAGTTTGTAAGTGAATGCACTCCTTAACATCACTTCAAAGTAGCAAACAATGTAGTTACGTCAACTATTTAATCAGTATTCCGTACAAAGGACTGCGGTTTACGAAAATTAGCAAAACAAAGGAATCTGTAGTCTCTCGAACTGTTGTTAAAGTCAATCACAAAAAGTTTTCCGTCAAGGATTCTGCTAGGTGACTTGCTACTGCAGGTTGGGGAAGACCGCCAGAGGTAGAGTACGGGTAAAGTCAGTCTGAAGGTGATTTAAATATATAGGTAAAATGCAAAGCAGGTAAATCGACGATAACTTGTTACGAATATTTTCCTTACCTTATTTTTTTTACCTGAACCTGAACTCTACCATTGACATTTTTGATAATCTAACTAACAGTTTTACCGTAACTTACTATTCTATTCCGCAAGTTCTTCTTCGAAATGGTTCATATTTTCACCGGATAAAGATTTTTACTACCCCGTCACCTATCCCCTAAGTATATCTACATCTGCTAAAGAGTTTTAGATCACTAGGTAAAACCACTTGCTTACAAATATAGATAAAACAGTTGACGTATAAACTTATAAAATACATATTGAAGTTGTTTGAACAACACCAATGTTACTAAACCCGTCGCAGTATCGGCGCGTCTGAAACAATCTCCATTATGTTATTGATGTGGGTTGACGTCAGCCGGGACTCGACCCCCGTCTACCTTTAGCACTATAGACAAATAAACTCGCAAGTGATTTCTATAAACAATCTCTTTCAATACTTAGTGTTTAGAGCGATGTTGAATATTTTGTTCTAGAAGATTAATAAATTGTAAAAGAGTCGTAAATAAAGCCATGCATAAGTTACGTGTATGTCAATAAATATTACTCCTATAAACGATTCCAGCAATTTAATAACATATCCCAGGGGATTTCACGAAAATACAAATCACGTGCACAAAGACACCCAGACTCAGGACAAGTGTGATCCTGATCACATAAATGCCTGACCTACGCAGATTCGAACCCGAAACACGACGCACTCAGTGGGTTTGGCAGGATAACCCCAACCGTCCGTGCATTTCATTAAATGCTAATGATAAGCTTGTGCATACAATATCAAAAGTACTTCACATCAACACACTCTGACCCTATATAGAGAACCTTCATAAGGCCAAAGTCAAACAGCAGGCTAAACACGTACACTGCACAGTATCGCATGTAAACAAACGAGTACAATAAAACATATACAAGTACTAGGAAAACCAATAAATATCGGACCCTTGGAAATGACATTCGCTTCATCCATCACCTGAATAATTATGTTCCTCACACCTCACCGCACGGACAGCAAAAACAACTCGATACACATCATGAATAAAAATATCTTAGGAAGTCGATGCAAGGAAATTACCAAAAAAATTGTAGTTTAGTTATCTCATCATTTATTTTAAGGTTACAAATAAGTTTTCAAAATATTTAGTCTTTATTAATAAAAATAATAAACCAATTATTTTAAAATCACTTTGAAATAATAATTCCATGCTGACGGTACAGATGGCGCTGTTACTTGACACATAGAACATGGTCACCGGTCACGGCACCGGTTGCATCACTGATGCTTATGTAACATGATCATAATAGATAACGAGGAAAAGGGATTTGTGCTACTTCCATAGGTCCATACAGCGGAATATTCAAGGCTCAGTGGAGCACTAATGAAGGTAGGAACTTATCTATTACTAGCTGTTGCCTGTGACTTCGTCCGCGTGGTTACAAGATATTATAAGTTATGATTTATAACTGCCCTGCACTTTTCCATTGTATCTTCGCTCCTATTAGTCGCAGTGTCATGGTATACACGGTGATTTTTTTGTCGTCTTACAAAAGTAGCCCAGTTCATGTACCCGACGTAAAATACCCCTAGGCGCTATTATTATTTTTTTATCATCAACTAAGACAATAAGTACGAAGAAAAATTAAACAAGAGAAATCTGAAAATACTCTTCAAAAAAAATAAAAACGCCGCCGCCCGCACCCCTCATCATTTTTACAAGGCTCGGACCGCGCTCGCCACAGAGCTGTGTTTTTAAAAAACTACGAATTGCATCATAATATTGAACAAAAATTGCATTTTAAATTTATTCAAATCTCATAAATACCTGTTTTTTATCATGAACGTGTTCTAGCCATTGGATTCATGAACTGGGCTGCTTTTGTAAGACGACTAAAAAATCACGGTGTAAAGCCTTCCTCGATGAATGGTAAAAAAAAAACAATTTGAAACGGTAGTTCCTGAGATTAGCGCGTTCAAACAAACAAACAAACTCTTCAGCTTTATATATTAGTATAGATTCCCATAGGATTACTCCTATTCGCAAAACGGGTGATTTTTATAAAGTTTTAGCTTTAAGAAAAAAGGTTTTGAATTAAATGTATAAAAGTTGTTAACACGGTTTTTGAACACCCCGTTTTTGTGATACCTCTCAAAATTATTTTCCTCTTCAAAAGTGCATATTACCTACAAGCAAAATATGCAAATCTTCGTAATTATTCCTTTTTTTGTGCCTCAACGAATCCCTGGCATTTTAAAACCAATTAGGATACTTTATAAGGAGCTATTTTTGTATCAGCCACATCAGTTGTGTTGTCATGACAACGGACACATCTAATTTAAAACTTGAAACGTTTTTTGTTCTTATTTTGACACGAGTTAAAATTAATTTCAATCAAATAAAGGTTTATAAATAAGTCATCTCTCATAAGATTACCATCTTCGAAGACCACAATGTTTTGATAATTATTTGTTTCAGAACTTTTAGTCGATTATCTAATACATAACAAAGTAAAGTGTTAAGACGCAGTGACCTTGGAGCAAGCACACGTGCCGGCTTGAATGAGCGTCTCCGTTAATTTATTTACTCTTTCCAAGGACTTGAGGAAGGTCAGCCGCCATCCTCCTGGCGCGTCCCCTAGGGAGCACATATTTATCCTCCATTACGATATGAATCACTATAGCTGTGCGAAGTGCGAAGCGGACACATGCCCTAGGTGTGGCTAGAACGTCCAGATTAATCTTAAGCCTGGAATTTTACCATGAGCTTTGACAGAAATTTAATGTACGACCCTTTGAAAGGTTAAGGAAAATAAAACTCCTTAGGACATGCATGATATTTTTATGAGACCATGACAACTTTTATTACGACAATTAAAAAAATAGGAAGGAAAGAAACACATCCATCTTTGTAAGAAATAACTCTGTATCAACACAACCTTGAACTGAAATAAACCCTTTAAAAGCATCGTAAAATAAGCGGAAGTCACTTGAAGTGAATATTTTGATTGTCTATACCATTTATCTCACGACCATGTCTTGATGACTTGATAACAGGTTATATAATTGCTATGGTCTGACAAAAAACTGTAAGTGCTAAATGTGTTGTTACTAACCGAAAGCCTTACCTTAAAAGTCTGATATTTCGATGTAGTATAATTGCCTGAACCTGTTTATAGGAAGTTTCTTATGCCACAGCTTATAGTCGGTGGATAGTAGTGCAAGAAGAATGGTAATATTAGCACATCGGCTCTGCAGCCCTAGTTCTTCTATTAGAGGAAGACTTTCACCAACTGATATGAAAAGATACATTTTCTTAGAATTATTTCCTGTAGGTGTAGAGTTAATCTATACTTCCTAATATATAAAGCTGAAGAGTTTGTTTGTTTGAACGCGCTAATCTCAGGAACTACTGGTTCGAATTGAAAAATTCTTTTGTGTTGAATAGACCATTCATCGAGGATGGTTTTAGGCTATATACCACCACGCTACGACTAATGGGAGCGGAGATACAATGGAAAATGTGGAAAAAAACAGGGCGGGTATAAATCATAATTTATATCTCTAACCACGCGGACGAAGTCGCGGGCAACAGCTAGTGAATGATATAACCTAATGAGTCATCTTACCCAGGTATTATGTAAGAGGTCATTAGTAATTTGTTATGTATCACTGATAATTAGGATCGCACAGGTTACATTACATTGTAACTGAAGACATTGTGTCACATCAGCTATTTTTATACCACAATTAATATCATCACGTGTTCTAGTCATTAGCATGTTTACTTAATAATTATTAACATTGTCTACAACGGCAATTAATTAGAAACTTTTATGCGACTATGATTAATTTCTAGAAAAACATCAGAACTTAGCTTTTCCCAACTATGTAAGCGTCGGCTTACAGTCTAAGTGGATGCTGATGACTAGGAGCGACTGCTTATCTAACCTCCTCAACCAGTAACCTGGGCAACAAATAAATAGGAAATTCTATGTTAATATATTGTTACATTATCGATATCCTGAAACGCTGGTAGTCGACATCGAATACTAAGTTTGTCGCATGACACAACTTTCACGAACTCAATTGACTTTCGAACTAGGCAGGCAAATAACTGGAAAAGTTTTACAACTTGCGAACATTACCTAGCAGAGTTAGGCTTCTTTTTTGTATTATTTGTGTTAAATACCTACGCAATAAGATAGTTTAACATGGCCTAGAATAAATGATAATATGTGTTTATTTTTGCAATTTTTTATTAACTTTTTTTATGAATATTCACGAATGTGCATAGGTTAAATTTTACATCAGGATATTATTTTCGACTTTTATAAGAATAATTCTTAACTTTTCCATATTGTAGGTACATACTAGATTATTATGGAAAAAAATAAGCTAAAATAGGAATGAAATGATATCGAAAATAGATTAAACGTCAAGTTCAGACTTAGCGTCTTGTCAACTACTTATATGGTCCTGTCAAACGCTTGCTGGCTCTTCAAAAGAAATATATTCGAGTATTTCAATAATTGGAATCAACCTTTAGGTCCCGACTACGTGAGTACATCTACATTACCGTATCGATCGTCCACATATATTTTGTTATAAAAAAAACAATCAAGATAATGATCACTCTACAACGTAATGGTTTTGTAAAGTGTTATTCCCCGGGGGGTCATATATACTAATATATAAAGCTGAAGACGTTTTTGTTTAAACGCGCTAATCTCAGGAACTACTAGTTCAAATTGTATTGAATAGACCATTGATCAAGGAATGTTTTAGGCTATATAACATCACGCTGCTACTAAAAGGAACGAAGATACAATGGAAAATGTCGAAAAATACATTGAAAATTATTCATCTTCGAGGGCTTCCGTTCAAACATTCCTAACTTATATCGTCTAACCACGCGGACGAAGTCGCGGGCAACAGCTAGTATTATATAAAAACACAAAAGTTTTATAAAAATAATCACCAATTAAAACAACAGAAATGTAAAGAGTTTAACAGCGTTAGACTTGCTGGAACCGCTATCGATTGAGCCCATACTATTTAACATAAACACAGCTCGTTATGTCCATACCGTTTATTTATTTATAAACTAGCTATAATTTTCCTTAATGATGGAGAACAAGGACAAGTATTTATAATAATGCTGATAATATTACTATGAACGATACTATAACGTACTTACCTACGCGGACCACGTTGTGAACTGTTATCAAATAGTGTAAGACAATTGAAATAACTTAATCACATCTTTATTTTTTGGGGTCAGCAGAGACGCACATTGCACGATGTTTTCAAAGTAATAGAAATTTCTTTGTATAAGTGAGACCAAAGACGAAAGCAGTAGATTTGGGTAAACAACACTAGAATTTAGAATTTCTTTTTCTTTTTCAAATGACGTCTAAGTAATGTTTGTCTGTAACATAATCCAGTCGGTCTCGTTATTGCATTACTTTTTATATAATAAAGAGTATCATGAAAGCAGATCCTATATACCTATAACGTAGGTTAGGTTCTAAGAGCCGAGTGCTTTTACGAAACACGAAAACGCTGAATAACTCAAAAGAAAATTACTTTGCCGTCAGGAGACTATTTCATAATAATGAAATGTCTATCTTCACAAATAGGTAACGAAATAACGTATAAAAAATGTTTGCATAAAAAGTTTTAACAATATCTCAGTGAGCTTTTAAACATCTTAATTGATGAATTTTCCTTTGCTCTTTTTGAAATATAGAAGCCACATTATTTAAAAGATTTTTGATATATGTCTAAAACCGCTCAAATGCGAGTCGTAATTGAAATATTTTTTGTAAACGAAAAATTCAAATCTTTGAATAAAGTCGAAAGTTATTGTTTGTACGTTTGAATTTATAAAGAAAGTATACTTTCAGGTAGCTAAGCTAATAGAATTGCTTTCTGTTGGTTTTGATACTTGACGACAGAGTAATATATTTCGAAAAGCCTCGCTTTTATTTGGGCTGTGTTATCAAATAAATATAAGAGGTCGTATAATGTATTCAGATAAATAAATGTGAATGTTAGACTTAATTATTAAATGTTCGTAGAATGGGGATGTTAAATGTTTAACATAACTGTCTGTCTAAATGTCAATCCGTGGTTATGAATGTATATAAAATCATAGGCATAGCAGTGACAGAATAAAACACTGGCTATAAACTTGTTAACAAGAAAATTACAGTATGGAATAAACTCGTCGGGAGCCAACCCTCTCACAGCCCACTGGGCCACGGCGTGCAATCATAATTTCTCCGGGGGTGCAACAGACCGCGTCCACATAACGACCAGCTTAACCCTGCACGCATCGCTTCCTATTTTCCCTGGCAGCGGTCAATTTCCCGACTTTCCCAGGGACAGTGTGTGTGCAGCCAATCGCCCGTGACGTCTGCTAAGTGTTCAGGCGTCCATATGAGTGCCACTTTATGATTAATTCAATTATACTGTTGATTTAAAGCGAAAGTCTGGATAATCTGTACAATTAATTAGAATATAACATGTTATCTGGATGTTTATAATCAAATAAAAAAAAACCATCTTTCTACTTCAATCACTAATACTTATGCCACAGTCTTGTACTGACATAGACTATATATAAATAAACACCGCTTAATGTAATGAGACTCACGAACACGGCACACGACAGGAAAGTGGAAAAGCCTTTAAACGTCAAAGAACTTGCAGTTTAAATTAATTAAGGCTAAAGATTTACCTTTCGAAAGGTCACCATGTCAGATGCGGAAAGAGATCATTTTAATTATACAACCTCGCTGCAGTCGCACCATAGGGCATTTCTCCAGTATATTAAACTAAAATGTTTTTCATTAAAAGAAAATAAATCATCAACTTAAAACCTAAAGATGAATATGAGTCAATCAATAGTCACTTGTATGATTTATAGGTACATACTTCTACATGTCATTTACAACATGTCGATGACCTTCCGTACCAACGCGGTTGCCCCCTGACCTTCCGTAGCCATACATCAGACAACCTTTGAGAGATGCCAACGTTATTAGTGTTAATTAAACTTTAACTTCATCGCAACTTGATATGAAAGGGCTCTTCCGACGCAGTGACGTCATAATTATGTTAATTCCTTAATAACCACATCTTAAGGCCCTACTTACAACTTATGTCGACATAAACGTGACCTTTTCTTCGATATATTGACAGGAAGAACTATTCTTCCGGTTTAATTTTGCCAATAATTTAATTTGTAACTACTTTCTTAAGACAGGATATAGTTGAACACTGCCTGTATTTCCTGCTAGGAAGTCGACAATTTCAGCTTTTGTTGCCGTTTATTAAATCGAACAACAATTCACTCAGATATCGTACGATAGAGCGGCAATAACAATTCTTGGTCCTTTGGGATTTGAACTGAAGTGTTCCAAAAGTGGAATGGTATTATTTAAATATTGAACGAAAACGTTCCGTAGATCGTTCGGATCCGTCATATCGCAAGGATAGGTAACTACAGTTATAACACTTATAGCGAATGTATGTATCACAGATGTTTACACTCCAAGCCCTAATAAAAATTGATGCGATGTCCAAAAAGGTTGTAACCTCCCTCAGGAGCGAACATGAGTCGACTGTAACAAGTTGTGAGCGCGATCATACATTTTAATATACAGCCTTTAGGGGATTGAACTTTGGTGTCTGAACTCATTCATGATCATTAGCGAGTAAATATATAATGTGAGATTCATTCTGAAAGTAGACAGGGTTGTTTGTGGTTCGCTGTAACAGCAATAAACACTTTCACAATGGTGTTATTGGAATGTTAATGGAATTATGATATGATGAATAAAATAAAATAGCAAGGCATTAGAGAAAATTTTACGAGAATATTGAAAACCCAGATATTTGTGTGTGGTGAGCGTTTACAGCCAGATTCAGAAACCGTTACGTAAAATTACCCAACGTGTTTAGTAAGCTGTTACTTTTGAAGTTCTTCATAAGGCGTGTCATGAGCCGGGCTATAATGACGCCCCGTCGTCTGTGCCGCGGTGTAACGCCACTAAAATTGCTTTTGTTATGAAGTTTTCGCCGAGAATAGGGGACGAGATTGCTGCTAGCCTAGCAAATTGGTACACTATATTAAATGTGATTTTTCAGGCTTTTTTCTTCAGAATACAAAGTTATAATACTTTGTGGCTTAAATTGCGTCGCGCAATAACTTTATTAGCTACCATCAACTATCTTAATAATGTTTTTAATATAAGTACGGTACATCGTATTTAATATCATCAGTCTTGATAATAAGCAAATAACGCTAACAGCTGGCACTCATCCGAATAAAACGTACGACTACTTTTATTTCCAAATCAGCGGAGCGTCTAAAACCGTCGCGTCGCTCAGAGCAAACTTTCCTAATTTACAAATCATCAAAGCCAATATTTTTTTATACAATTTAATCTCTTAATCAACAAAGTAATCTCGAAGAACCGTCTTGGACATTTCTGGCGATAATATTAAAACATTATAGAGCAATTTTCAAAACTTAGTTCAAGGGTCCTTTTACGGAAATTGGTTAGTCTTATACAAATTCAATTAAATTACCATTTGAAGTTATGTTCTCTGAAAATTACAAATGAATAATTTATTGAACTTGCCAACTAAAGATAAGAAAATCCTAAAGTAATTTTTGGTTTAAGCCAAAAAACCAGTACTTTAACGAAATTTCAGAAAATAGTGATATGCTAACATATTTTAGAAACCTTACCGAGAGAGTTATCAAAACTAAGGTCATAATAACTTATCCCCCAAACTGTCACCACGTTATGAAAGGGTTATCTAATTGGAGTAAACTCAGTTGATTGCTGAAAACGTTGCTGGAATCCCAGAGGAACTTCATTAGCGAATATGGAGTTTCTTGTATGTAGAGTTTTATTAGTCCTATTACGCTATTACGGTATGATGGATACAAGAAAAACAAGGAAAAGCCGAATATCAAGTCTTGTTGTACGACTGTTGCATCCGTGGAAGAGGGATGCCGCTCTGCGTATTATAGCGCGCTGTCTCGCTTCCTCAACTTAGTTTAAGAGGTGGTGATAACCCCTGATTGCTGCCAGTGTGTCAAGGACGCGTGACGAAGAGGAATGGCCTGCCGACAAGGGGGGGGGGTGGGGCGTCACGCGACTGATCCTTGGAGATTGCCGGATTATTTACTTAAAGACGTGCTCCACACACGGAGTGACGGATTCGAATCGGTCGGGATTTTTGCCGAAATAGCAGATTGTTTTTGTACTGGGGTCCGGAACCGTAATGTAAAAAGCACAACTGCAGTTTCAGTTATTTGTCGAACAAACTTATTACAAAGCACTTTAGTAACTGAGAGACAAATACTGAAGTTTCGAAACTTGATGTTTGAAAACGTTCTGCTTAAACATTTCCTTGTGAATTCTTTTTGTATTTCTTGTGCGGACTTGTAACGAGGCGCGGCGAAGTGTGCGCGGAGCGGAGCTCTCTTAATGCATACAAATGCGGGCGAGCGGGCGTCTCGCTAAAACTATGAGGAACTACTCAACATTCAATTTGAAGAGGAAACCTCCCATTTAACTGAATGTTTCTTGAAGCTCCCGATACAACTACTTCATTTAAAGTAAGAAATTGTTCAATTTATTTCTGCAAGTATCTGAAATGTAATTAAGTTTACATCAACTATGAACATCTGGTCCAGTTGAATCGTTTGTGGTTTTAATATATGTATTTTCATTAATACGTTCAACATGTTATACTGCAGAAAGTATTGTGACCAACACTGAACTTTCAAAGTATATGTATGTTTAGGTAAAAGGCTAATTCTGTACATTTATCACACTTAGTCATCGCGACAGGTTTAATTAAAGTCAGTTTTTCATTTTATCTTGTTGCATTCATTAAAAAATGATTAATTTCCATTACATGCAGCGAACACAGACATCCCTCTAGAATTACAATCTACCACATCTAGTTAATTAAGTTTACACTGTAATTTACTATGTCTCTGTTTTTTGCAGCAAGTCATTATATAATAACCTTTTTGTAATAACAGCTAAAACTTTAAAAGAAATAAACAGTCACGGCTTCCTATTTTCAGACACCTAGTAGCGCATCCCATTAAATAAGTCTTAATAAAATTGAAATGAAAAACAAAGTTCTATTTGATGAAAGCGGAGTGCAAGAAAAGCCGCAGTGTGACTGTGGTAGTAAAGGTCAGGCCGGCTGGAGCACGTACTCGACGCCGAGGTATCCGCCGAGTATCGGCACGACTATTCAGCATTCACGTTACTATATTTTACATACATAAGTATTTTTAAAGGTTCGAGCTTCGACAGACAGCTGTAATGATTATAGAGTTAAAATAAATTATGTTGTGGGTTTGAAGACTGTACGTCTTTTTGTCTCGCGGTCGTGCCTCTACACCTCTACACCAATTCAGATAAAGCTTATAGATTAATAAAATTATATATAGCTATATAATTTTCTAAAATAGCGCATAGGCCAGATAAATGAGATTCGTACACTCGGCTATCCCTTACTCTGTAAGTAATACATCGATTCCAAGTAAACTGAGCACAGAAAATAACATCTAGAGATACAAAAGATGACACTAAGCTTTCAAAGAATAGGTCCTCAAATACAGTTATATTTTCTTTCTATCTACGGTGTTGAGGACACTACAGGTAGAAAGAAAATATCACATGACAAGAGTATAAAGACACATAGAAGAGTATAGAATTCTGTGGCAAGACATTTATTTTTTAAATAATATTTTAGAAAACAAGCACACTCTGTAAGAGCAATTAGGAATATTATCCTCATTAGCGTTTCATTAATATTGGAGCGAAATTAAAAACCCCATGGAGCATTAATAGGAAAAAATAATTAAAGCGTAGATCGAGAGAATACCGGATGGATGAAATTTGAGACAGTCTTGGTAAAAATAAAGTAACAGCTCGGTGAGAACAATCTCTGAGAGGAAAAACCTAATATCAACTTGGGTAACATGACCAAAAAGTGAAATATGTCATTCATGGGATAAAAATGGGATTGCATGAATATATTTTTGATAGCAAAATAAATCATTACACAATTCTGAAATGTAAACATCGCATGATAAAACATCGATTTTAATCGATTCTCGATCGAATAATTGGCAGTGAAAGTCTAACGATTTCTTTCAACTGGGTTCGGTTTGGATAATCTTATTGCAATGGTCCCTTCATTCTGCCGACTGCGAGTACTCCGTTCAAACAAGTTAGCTACTCTCGGATTGAAATGTCAAATCCATGAATAACAGAGTAGCAAAGATTATGTCAGTTACTTTATTTTGTACTTTCTTCAAAGAGAAATAATTAGATCTGCGTCGTATAGAAAGTGAGCCCATTCAGTAATGCCGTGTACATAGCGATGACGTCGACGTCTGAGCGTCTCTACGTCAACAGTCCCGATCGATCTCTGGTGATAGCTCCACCAAACAGTTGCCTACGAGTGCAAACAGACCTTTATATAGTAGGAAATGTCACGATACGCTTCTAGAAAATTCTGTCTCACTTCAGTCAGTTTGATTTAACGCTTATTTGCTCTGTAAGGAAATTGATTGATTCTCGGATTCTTGCCGAATACGTTTTTCATTGGTACTTTTTGTACACTATTCGCTTTTGTGCTGTTCTACAGCCCGCTTAGTAATGATAAAAGGTGGTGAAAATTTAATTGATTCTCATGTTTTAGAGTAAAATACCTTCAATGGGATCGTCGCAAAAGGTTACTGCGGCCCCTGTACACAGAAGGCAAATCAGGAACATGGGTGGGGTTAAGTAAATAAAAGTCTGATAGTTTCTTTCCCGCAACTCAAGCCGCGAGTAATCCATGCACACGCGACAATTGCGCACCATGAAAACACGGGGTAAGAGCTAGTCTGTATAGATACCCCGTACCAACTCAAGCAAAAAGTCTGGAGAAAGCTAAGTTGTGTCCCGTAATATTATTTACTATTTATAAAATCGGTAGCTGTTAAGAAAATTACTACAATTTAGCGAAAGCCAAGCGCTCCTCCACTGCACTTTCTTGCAACTCACAATTTAGTGGAGAGCTCTTCAAGTCGCATAATAAAGTACTAACAATAGAACTAAGTGAGTGCTAAGTTCTTAGAAAATACACAATAGCAGTAAACAATTCATTATTCTGTCGCCTCAGCCGGCTTCCCCGGAGTTTAGCGCTAAAATATTCAGGAGATACGCCTTCCCTGAAGCATGACTCGATTCGCAAAACATGAATTCTAGAAATCTTGAAGACATTACTCAATGCCTTTGAAGCACTGCTTTTAACTAAATTATAGAACTCCTTTAAACTCAGTAATTGGTAAGCTTTCTAAAAGTAATTGATTATATCTACTACTTTACGAAATCAATGCAACAATGATTGCAGTCCAAGAGTCAGACACATGTTTTTTTGAAAGCATAGGATAAAACCGATTTTATTTTTTTCTAAAATGACAGTAAAAGTTCACTTATGGTTTTTTAGTTCACTTCAAGAGTACACACGGTCTCTTGCCAATCTCATGCTCAGTCAAAACTATTTTTATGGCGGTACCATGGACTATCAATATATTGTTATCACTATTAAAGTGTCTACACGGGTCTATACAAAATTATAATAACTCCCAAAACATCGAGATCGGCCGGTTTGTTTGTCTGATGTCAGATTATAGTTGGGCGTCCGAATCCCCAGCTCTCAGGTTAAATCACGGCTCACTAATTAACTTCACCTGAGAGGAGGCTTTGAATAATTTATAAAGCGGCTAGAGGCGAGAGCAAATATAAAATGCGAAACATTTTATATATTTAAACAAGTTTTATTTAAACTGGGACAAACTGAATCGCGTCTACGAAACGCAAACGGAAAAGTAGAGGGAAATGCCTTTCACTGCAGTACTCTGTCACTTTTTAACCCTCGACGAAAAAAGCGGGGTATTAATAGTTTGTAATGTACTAAAGCCGAATGATATACAAGTATTCATCATTAGCCTAGCCTTTTCCCAACCCAGTTACCTAGGCAACACTATACCTACCCCTTGGTTAGGCTGGTTGTCAGACTTTCAAGCTCCTGACTACTTGTAACGAATGTCAAAGATGTAGGAATAACAGCCAGGACCCACAATTTAACGTGCCTTCCGAAACACGGAGGAACTCGTTATTGACAACAATGGTCACCCATCTACGGACCAACCGCGTCAAGCGTAGCTTAACCTGTGCTCGATTCACTTATGCGGTTATAGCTTAGCTACAAGTATTCTAAGTCATATTCGATAAAAATCGGCTGAGCCGTTTAAAGTTGTGGAAGGTGAAATTGAGGAGGAATAACCGAACGCAAATATACCTACTCGAGCGGGCACGACAATTGAAAGCGCACTGAAATAGAATATTGATGACTTAATCAAGAGAGTTCTGAGCTTCGTTTGATGGGAAAATTGGTGTTGGGAAAATGGGAATCCGATTGTCCAGGGAGAGTATGAATTACTACATTGATGATGAATTTCAGTGAGATGTGATTTGAGTGAGATGAATTTCACTTGAGTCTTTTTTATATTATCTTCTAATAGATAGATACACGCTAAGAGTGAGTACTCCATGTCCCGTGATCGCACTAAATAATGAAGCTAGAGTTTCCAAAGTTGAGTGGTAGTTCGGCAAGTCCGTACAGACCTATCGCAATGGTCGTCGTCGCGAGCTAAGCCACGCTATTGCCGAAGTTAGCCACATTTATTACTCGCCAGAACTCGAAACAGCTGACGCGACGAGATTGGACTCGCTAATTTATTGCTATAAGATCTTGAAGTTTAAATTCATTGTTACGAAGAGTGTACGAATATGCTGTCTAGGAGTACGAGTATTCAGTTTCTAGATTTGCGTTTGTCTAGGTATGTCAATGCAATCAAAAAGAAAAGACATATTTTCATACGATATCGATTCAAAATATTTCTTGTGGGACACTGGATACATGCCTAATCTTTTTTCTTAAATCTAAAATAGTAACTAAAATAATGTGTGATTTGGATTTGTTCAAAAAGCTTATATGCTACATAACCAACGTCAGAACTACACATTTCTAGTCAACCCTTACGGTACTCTCAAACCTTTGACATTTTTTTTATGTTCCGCAGTTTACCAACATTTGTATAAACATAAATCTTGTTGTTTATTTTGGTACCCTACAAAATTCTGCTCTGCGTACAAAATTAGCATGTGAAAATTTCTAGTTAGTTCTTAATAAAAAAAACATAGCTTGTTAGTCATCGTGTTGCAAAAATTACTAACTTTCTAGAGTTTGTAGCGCCAACAATTTTCAGACTTGTCATATAATGAACCAGTTGCAGTATCTTAAAATTAAATTTAAACTTGCTTGTGTATATTTCAAAGCTCATTAAGGTTTTCTCACTCATATTAGAAATGTGAAAGATTGTTAGTATAAATGGACGTTTGCTACCTTAACGGACTTGGATAAAAATTAGTACACAGATAGTTTATAGCCTCGATAAACATATGGAATAGTTTTTATCCCGATTTTCGAACTATAGCCAGCGATTTTGCTAGCCACAGCTACTTTTTACGGTACATACTTCGACGAATTACATAGTTAATGAAAGATGTAAGTCCAGCTTCCTTCACGATATACTTCATGATATCCCTTGGTTTTAACATCTTTGTGTCAAAGCTATTCTAATGCATATGTTTCCAAATACGGCCACATCGAATCTATACGTATCGACCCTGACCGGCCTCGGTCACACTCAGCAAGCGCACGAGACGCGGCTCTCCGGCAATCCCTCGCATTACTGCAGTTGTTATGCTATGATTGTTTCCAATCTCAATTAATTAGCTACCGTTTGCTTTGTTTATACCGACGAAATTTCGTTTGTTTTATAAAAATAAGGTTGTAAGTCTTTCACATTTGTTATATTGTAGCTACTCTGTAGGTATTATTGTTTTTCAGAGTTGTACTATGTAGATATTTAAATTCTTAAACCGCTCCGATAAACTGACTGAACTCCCACAGTAAAAGCGTTATGTATGTAACACAGAGAATTTTTCAAAGACTCTGATACCCACGACTTCCAGTGAGCATTTCAACCCATGAATTTCGCATTCATAAATAGAAAACGTATACTTATTTAAAACGAATCAATAAAAATATAATGCTGTTGAACTCATGAAAATGTATCGCAGCTACATTTTTATTTCGTAACTCATTTACATATTGAAACAGGTAGATATTAGTATATCTATCTAAGTACATAAAAACAATACACGTATCACACATGACAATGGAGGGCCGGCCTTGGGAACAACAAAACACCATGTGACTGCATAATACCAGCACAATGCTATAGAGAAGACCATGACGTCACGACACGAGTTCATACGAGGGATTACTGCAAGAGGATTAACGATATTGGAATACTATATGAATGAAATTAATTATAGATTTTAGATTATATTAAGAGCAGTAGGATAAGCTCGTGGTTCAACTACGACTGATCGATCACAGGTTAAGTTATGCTTGAAACGGTTGGTCTTTGGATGGGTGACCATCTAAAAATAAAGTTCGACAACTAGTCTAATGAATGTCGTGTTGGCCTGGTAACTGGTTTGAGGAGCTCAGAGAGGAAGTCGCTCCTCGTAAATCTTAGCTTACTAACTTGAAAAACTCAACAGGCAAATACATTGTATAATGAGTATAAACTCATCTATCTACCATGGAACATCGACTATAAACATGTTTGTTTACCTGGTGGTTTTATTTTCAACTGCATATTAAATAAATACGCCGTGAAACAATTTCACCGCGAGTGCGCGAGCAGTTTTCACAACGCTGGTTTCATTTGTTTTGTCTGAGTGCACTGGCAAATTAATATGGCATATCGGTTCGTTGTTTTCACGTGACAGCTTATTTGTAAGGTACAGGTGTAGTTTTAACGAACCAAGCAATACATTTAAGAACTATTGAAGTTATTGTTTCACATTCCATAAAATATTATAGACAGTGTAAATTAGTTAGATTTTTTTGTCTGTACGTATAACGATAAATTTTTACTAAAAGTTTTATGATAGATTAGTGGGACTTTACCAGCCAGTACTATGGCTGTAGAAGAGCTTAGGTAAATCAAACAATCTACCACGACGGGAACAAGATTACTAATCTGACTGTAGTTATGTACATTATCGATTACTCAGTGATGTATTTAATAAGTGCAATGACATTGAAACTCTGACATTGCTCCGTAGTCCTCGACAAGCAACCCTAACCTTGTGCATAAATATGAGTAAAACATTAATAATGTCCATCTAGTGCTGTGAGTAGGAGATGTTGAGGCAGGTCGACAAAGTTTCTTCATTAGAGCCGGCCTCCACACGCGCCCAGACTGACGCCCACTGACTCACAATTAAAGCCGAATAGACCTCACATATAAATACAGGGTCATATAGAAAGAGAAATGAAATTGTCTAACCTTTTATTCAATGATACTTTGTGTTATGTTTATATAACGGTATTCCTGCTCCATCTTACTTACTAATTTGTATATTCAAATACAAAAAAAATCACAGCATCATCATCATTATCATCATCACTGTAATATTAAACCTACACAATATACCCATAATATTATACCTACCTTTATGAGGATTAACTATTTATTTCATAAAAAGGTGTATCCCCAATTAAACAGATGAAATTAATTTCTAATACTAATAATTTACGAAGCTATACCGAATAAAAAACATTCAACAACGTAAGATACAATTTGCATTAAGAAATTGATTTCAACTTTTGTCTCAGTACAAGTACACAGTTTTGTTCGTGTCAGTACTAACATAAGGTAAAAGGCATCGCGTCGCGCGTCACAGCTCAAAGCACACTATTACTCGTTTCGATTGACGTCAAGTTATCCGTGATAGCCTTTCGTCGGACGCGGGAAATTGAGTGCAGAGAGCCTTTGACGTTCTATTACTGCTTTACAAGGCCTGTGGCGATGCAACAGTGGGTGCTTGTGAAAGGGACTCCATTCAACCTATTATAGACTAGGTTTATACTTATGTACGTTTCTAACTAAGTTTCAATGCCTAAACTTGTAGCAATTATGTAACTGTGTTTGTCATGTAAATTTCAATTGAATCATTTATCTCCTAACTTAGTGAGACAGATTTGATATTATTAATATGGGATAGAAAGCATGTATGTTTTCACTTGACAATCAAATATGTTAATAGCCTGTACTAATGATTACAAATTTTACTGTATAACTTGAAAGCAAGTCATTTGTATCATAACGTGTTCTTCTGTTAATATTTATGAAATTGTGTAGCCTCTGTTAAAGATGCGGTAAATAAATAAATTATACTATAACTGAATCTAAGACTTCAGTCATTTTCCTCCCCAATTGCAATTATTTGATGAAAACTCAAATTGACTCCAACAGCCAAGAAATTGTGGTCGTGGGTTTGATTCCCACAATATTTGTTCTGTCTCTATGTACAAGTTGTACTCAAAATATATATAAGCATGTTAAAATGCGTACAATATCAATTAGCATCAAAACCATTTAACGAACAAATCCTAATCTATTTCACAGTCCCTACATGCAGTTGTCAGCTAATAAACTCAACAGTTTCAAATATTCAACAGTACATGTTTATCCACAATTCATACCAGACAGAAAGCTAGTGCTAAATGGAATGGGTTTATTACCCTGAGACAGGTGATAGCCACTGCCGTGTGCGTGACAGTGACGGATAGAGCTATAACAAACAAAAGAAGTTTTCATTGTCAACACATTACCTACAATCTGTTAAATCGTATCCGTTTACTTGAGTGATTACTTGTCTGACATTCGAATTCAAGGCTCAAGTCATATGTGAGTCTAACGTTATGGTATCGGGTCTATGGGTCTGGTGGCCTGTTGGTCTAGTGGTTAGTGACCCCGACTGCTATACCGAAAGTCGTGGGTTCGATTCTCATCCAGGACATTTTTTTTATGTGATGAGCGTGATCATTTGTTCTGTATCATCTGTTTATATACAAGTATGTTTATCAGTTGTCTAGTACTCATAATACTAGCTTTGCTTAGTTTGAGACCAAATAGCGTTGTCTAAAAGTTGTGGAATATTATTGTTCTTATCTCCATTACCGATTGCAGTTTAAAATAAGTTGCAGATTTGATCTCGGACTTGTATTTTTTCTTCCCAGCGTGCTTGTTAAATGTACCGATTAAAGTTTTATTAAAAAAATTAGTATTTAGCTACACAGGTAGTATAGTTGTCGGTGTATACAACCTTGTTATAAAATAACTCTTTACATTGAAAAGTAACTTCTTTTATTCATATTTGATGGCTGTAGAACAATATATTATCGTATCATATCTTAAATTGGCTTTCGTGACCTTTACGATGAGCTGAGGTAAGTCTAGCTCGGTAGAGTTAAAAATAAATAACTCTGAGTATTTTGATCGTAAATTTATTACTATGCTTTTACTTTTTTATATTTAAACAGCCATTATCTGAGTTGGAAACCTTGAAATAGTCTGCCAACTAAGTAATGCCTTATGATCTAGGTTTTAAATTATGATACAAATACTAATAGTACATAAACTCCAGGGAAATCGGGATAAAATTAATGATTGTTGGATCAATCTTTAAAAATATTATCAAAGTTAATATAAAAAAAATACTGCAAGTATGGTTTAAAGGTGATAAATTATAAAAAAAAACCCAACAAGGAATAACAATATAATAGGAGAAACAAAATAGGATCATACGAATTAAAAAAATATATATCCGTTTCACGTGCTAACAAACATACAAAACTTACCGCTTTCCAAAGAAAACTTATCAACTTCGCTTCACGAACTGTAAACACGCACTCTACGGCGTAGTCTCGTAGCGGCGTAGCACGGGCGGGCGGCGCGCTGGCCTACGACTGACTGAACTTGCGACGCGGCAGCTTTCGTGCGCGGTCCAAGCGTTGAAATATCAGCGGATTTATGTGAATAATTAATGAGATTTTATAATTACAGTATACATAGTAATTGGGTCAATGCTACGGCTGTAATTAGTACTTCAATAGCAGCTCGTAATATACACAAGGTTTCTGTAATTACTACTAGTATATCAGAGGCCAGGCGTCCCCTTTCTACTTCCCGTTATTTGTCACTAGAGGCTTGAAGGCTGTAAAGTTACTAGGTCATTCTGTTGCCTGGGAGATCAACATACATATCGCTAGTATTAGGAAGTATTACGACCAATATATTAAGCAAGCATCTCAACACAAGATTACTAAATACTATACTACTATATTTTACCTAAACGAAGTAAGACATAAGCTGCATGCTACAGTGTAAAGGCAATCAACCTGTCGTGAGTGCGTCGTGTTGGATAAGTGAGTGAACACAATTCGGGTCTAACTGAGCGTCGCTTTGAACTTGACAGCTGCACTTAACGTGTGGCGAGGCGAACAACCTGCGATACGTGGTCACTGTTCAGCCTGCCATATAGTGTAGATAGAGATAATTGGTGAATGTCGATTGTTAACGAATGAGAAGTTAGTATTTTTAATAAATATGGTGTCTCAAAAAAAGTTGAGACACTAAATTAGAGAGAAAATTAAAAAAGAAACAAGTTAAAAAAAATTACCTATAAACATAAACAAATATGATAGTTAAATGAATATTAAATCATAAATATTTCATTTTATTAGCATTAACATTTAAATAACAGAGTGAATGTATTCTGAAAATATTCAATCTAAAATAGACGGAATAACAAATAATTCCACATCCGAGATGAAAGGAAACTGTAGCAATTTAAATGCAAACTAAGAAAACATAATTTTACAACGCTTAAAACCTTACCTTTTACAAGAATCTATTCAAATAAACCATCTCAAAATCCACGTATAATTGCATTCATATTATTTTCTTGAAATGAGCCTTATTTTCTAGAAAATAAAAGCAAAATACAAAAGTGAAACTAAATACAGTGAAGCGAAAGCGAAGAATTCCGTTTGAAATATTAATGTGTTTGAATTTTTATTATCTCTCTTTGTTCGAATTTAAATCAGACTTCATTTACTATGTATTTTATGCACAAAGAGGAACATAATATTGTTTCTGTAAATTAGCCCATATTTTTCAAGTTTTGCTATGAAGTGTACTTATGAGAAATATTTTCTTGTAAGTCTGCTTGGTGACGGATAAGAAAATAGAAGATACTTCAATAAAAGTAACTTTAATTTTGAATTATTATTATTGTTTGAAAAAAGATTACTCGATTACTCACGTGTATATATCGAAATTACGCGACTAGTTCCGGCCCCAACCGGATCTTAATCTAGTCGAATTCACTTATAAGGGGTCATTCAAACACTTAAGTGTTTCGAAAATAGCAATCTATTAACATAGTGGCTTTTCACTTCAAAAACTTGTAATTTTTTTTTTCAACAAATTTCAAGTTTTTGAAGTGAAAAGCCAACAAGTTATAAATAACTTGTATAATATAATATCAGCGTGGTCGTTGGTTAACTCGTGCACAACTCGAAGTAATAAATCCCGTAGAGCTTGCAATTTGCGAGGCTCGCGCAGCTGATCCCTCTGTCGATGCCTTTCAGCCCAGATGAGGGAAAATTACGGAAAGTGGGCTGCGACAGATATAGGGGAGGTTTTAAACCGGTTTGTAGTTGCTTTTGATATCACTCCTTGTTTATTAAAGTACGTCATGACGAAATATACGATAGCTGAAATCCTTGCTGTGAAGCTCCTTGAAAAAACGGTTTTAACCGAGCTACACAATTATTTGAATACCAGACTGATAATATTCAATACTCAAGACTTTCAGATGAAGAGAGCTTTGCCTCATATTATCATGCTCTCATTAGAAGATGTCTTAAATACAACATTAGGGCACGCACATATAGCTTGTCAAATAATATCTCATATATTTTTTATTTTATTCAATGTTTATACCACAGATCTGGTATTCACGCTGTATACACAGTACAACTATCTCATAACTTGTTTTCTATTTGTCTCCCATTAAGTACTAAACCTAAGTCTGTCCACTAAAGTACACGTTTAATACGAGCGGACCCGAGGGTCGCATCCACTAATATGAAATTAATTTACGACTGCTTAATAATTGTATTTTATTCGCGCAGTAATTGTGTTCGTGAACGGCGGGTCAATGTCGGGCCCTAATCTTCAGTTAACTAAATTTATAGACCTCTATGTGGGTCAATTAGTCTGTACTTTTTTCTCTTTTTGTAAGTACACGAAAAATCAATGATTGGATGAACAAATCTTTTTTAACGGTCTGTAGAGGACGCTAAATTGAAATTAATGATTTTTGCGAGCCAGCAATTATTAAATTGGATATCGCCTGGAGTTTTTATGAACGGTTATTTTACATTGAAGCACCAAAAAGTGTGACTAGCAACAAAGAATACTTTGTACCTCGATTCGTGAAACGTATTTCTAGATCTAAATTAAAATATTCTTATTTTAAATACTCTTTCAAGACTGACCATCAGGTATCATCAGAATAGTTTTCGTCGATATTAGAGGACGTCTCTGCTACTTCTCTTAGTAACATTTTCAATATTTAACATTCATTTTTCAAATAATACGACTGTAGAAAAAAACTAAGTTTTCTTTCAATTTAGTTTTCATTGTGAAGATGTCAGTTTGTCTAGTCGGTATTAGAAGGTACGGCAGCTCTCAATGAAGTCACGTACTAAAATAATCGCCTTCGGAACTGATACCAAGTTAATACTAGTCACAGTAGATACTGAGGACGAGTGAAACGCTAACATTCAATAAGTCGTGCTTTTGTTAGACGTTTTATTTGTTCGTTAGGATGTTCTGTTGACGCTCACAATCACAGCAAACACTAGATATCTGTTCACATGGTAAAACGGTATTTGGCCTTTGTTTTTAACCGTAGTTAAATTTGACTCGATACAAATTTCTCAGTGATCGTTGTAACAAACGGAACTTTATGTTTAAACTTGCTTATATTAATATAGCTGTTGCCCGCGACTTCGTCCCCGTGGGTAGAAGATATAAGTTATAATTTAGGTATACCTGCCCGGTTTTTTTCACCTTTTCCATTGTATCTTAGCTCCTATTAGTCGCAGCGTGATAGCCTAAAGCCTTCCTCGATGAATGGTCTATTCAACATAAAAATAATTTTTCAATTTGGACCAGTAGTTCCTGAGATTAGCGCGTTCAAACGAACAAACAAACAAATTCTTCAGCTTTATATATTAGTATAGATTTAATTCATTATATACATATCTACCTACCTAGCCTACATACTGCCCACAGCTGGACACAGGGCTCTTCCCTTATTAGGGAGCTTTGACCATTTGTCTGGTTTCCTCACGATTCTTTCATCGTCTGTCAGTGGTATCTTAGAATTAAGACTTGGATTATAACTTTGCGGGATAATTTAATTATCGCGTGGTAGGTTCCATGTGACCCAGGATAGAGAATAGAGAGGATGCCACTGAGGAGAAAAATAGATAAGTTAGAAAAAGACACATTTGTAATTGTCTACGTCGCGGCGTCGGGATGGTAGTAGCGATTGATACAACTTATATACATAGTAGTTTAAACCAATATTTTATTCGCTATTTGTATATCCTTAACAAAAGAACTCCTGTGGTACCTATTTAAAACATATTCCTAACGTCTGTATAACATCACGTGGGTGCATGAACAGGAGCCGGTGTAGCGCACGTGTACTCCATGCAAAAGACCACGTATGTTCCGCGCTCCCTGCGTGCGGTATGTACGCCATTCAATGATCTTATTCGTGTAGGCAGACGAGTATCTCTTTATATATTCACACATGCGTAAGTTTTCTAATGCAAAAGTATGCTGACAACTGACGAAAATAGTCGCTGCAGTAATTTTGTATTATGTTCAAAAGGTACTGCAATTATTAGTCTTTGAAAATGTATCGATTGTTTACATGGTCCATGCGAGTCTTTGACAAGAATATTATAAAGGCTTATTTTTAATATATAATAACACGACATAAATCCACCGATTGAGATGTACTATTTAGATTTTGTTCTTCAAGTTTGAATGTGCTTTAGTGTTTTTTGTGTTTATCAGGTGTCATGGTCGCAAGTCGACCTTGACACCTGATAAACACACACACAATCAAAATACACGAGGAAAATTTTATGTTAACTTATAATAATCTCGTAAACTTCAGAAATACATAATCGTAAACACTGATATTATTTTTATATTTATGGAATTTGGTTTAATTTCAGAACTTTAGAATGAAACATATTTCCTTACTACAAATAACAAAAAACAGTGTTATAAAATCAGACGAATTAAAATTTACGACAGACGAAGTGAAATAACAAATACGAAGGCGTTTAAAAAAACAATTTAAGATTTAGAAGAAATTCCTCCACGAAATACTAAGACACAAAATGGGAGCAGGATAGAACATTTGAACGACCCCTCGCTATTTCTGGGTTAATTCGAATCCTCGCAATTCAATTTCCTTTAAAAAAAAGCCATCGAAACTCATTATTTTTAAGTCACCTTGAACGACATTGTCCTTCTTGAGTAACTTCGTCGCCCACTAGTGTATTGCTACGATTTTTCGATAGGTGTCTTTTGAAAAAAAATTGTAAACTCATGTTCCAAAATAACTTTCTTATTCAATTTTATTTCCTTATCAAAATCAGTCAGTAATAAAGGTGCGATTGTCAAAACTAATAATAGATGCGATTGAATCTCAATAGAATATTTACGACTGTTAAGAAATTTTAGATGTCTCGCTATAAACATGACGTGTCTAATATTTTGAATCGAAGCATACATACTCTATTTCAAGGTTAGCAAACTAAAGCCAACCATATTGTGTAGGTGCAAAACTCAAATGGTTTCATTACATATACATTAATGTTTCAAGTAGGGTGAGTAATGTTATGATCAGCTTAAACAGTTTTGAAAAAAGGCTCTGATAACGCTTCATTACTTTCGATCGCATGTTGCACCATATAATTCAATTGAAGTGTTGGGACCTCGCTAACCGATATCTTATCCCTCAAAGTATAACTGTTATATTTGTGGAAGTGTGATAGACTACATAGAACAGTCTTGCTCTAAGAATGTCTACACATTTTTCAACAAATAAATATACGGTGATCGATTTGAATTGCCTGAAGCCAGCTGTTACCAAGTTATTGCATGTAAGTTGTTCTGCCCCAAACACTTTGGCAGTATCTTGTTGATCAGTTGATCAGATGTTTTGTCCAGCTGTTGCCAACGATGTCACGAGCTACGCGTGTGGTCAGTTGCCAAATCCTATGATATGTAATAGGTAGTCTCAACTTAAACAAATGTTTAACTTATTTTAAAATATTACAGATTTGATGCACTTTAGCATTTATTTAATTTAAAGCGTGTATTGTAAAGAGGTTTTTACCTTTGTTTGCCCTATAACCTTGCCTCCGAATTAAATAATTTAGATTAAATATTCATGAACTTTACTGTAACATAAATATCAAGAGCTTTCTAAAATAGTTCAGTCTTCAACAAACACGCATCACTAAACATTTTAACCACTTAGCTATTCACATTCGATCAAATATTTTTACGAGGCCTTAAAATCATCACCTTATATATTCACAGAGGGTACGTTAAATAAATGCCAAACTATTCAATATCAATATTTATCCAACTCTAAAGGGTTGCCGCAAAGAGCCTTTCGAGAGCCGACCACTCATCCAATGTAATCCATTCACTTCAATTGTTTTTATATTCTAATGTTAAAACAACTGAAATTCTGTAGGTGATGTTACTTGACATAAGGTTTGATATACACATCACAGCTCCAACAAGGTCGCGAACTAGCGGCCATCCACTTCGTAGTCACGTGGCTACCACTAAGAACTATTTCACGCAACTGCAATAAGTCACACATTGTGCAGCCACCATTTGTCGCGCGAATGTCGGCCGTGTGGTGAGTGTTCGTGTGCAACAAGCCTAAGAATTTAAACCCATTAGTGACATCTGAGTATCTCCCAAAGCTGTAACTGTATCGTCGCTCCACAGTATCGTTTACTCGGGACATGCTTCTCAAACATGACACACTTAATTACTACAAATTGTTCTTTATTTGTTTAGTGAACATCGTAATGCGTTTTCGCTCTACAAACCGTTTCATACACTTGCCGTTTTATACCTGTGCATTGTATTTAATTATTAAGGTTAATTAGCACAATTAAGAACTATGTTTAATACTCTCGAAGTATGATTCGAAGTTGTTCGATAATAACTTATTAAGCATCTGTAACAGGATCGAAGCGATATCCAAAAATATAAAAGTACTTAATTGCTCAATGAGCTAAGCATGTACTCAATGCGCCAAGATTTATACACTGAATTTCAAGTAAACCTGGAAGTTCCAAATTATAATTCAATATTTTCATTTCACGGAAAATATAGAAAGTGGTCTGCGAAAAACGAACACTATTTGCTGTAAAACATTAGTTTTAGTACTAATTCATCATAACTAATACCTAACAGCTCTATGCGTTTATGGTGTAATTATTAATTTTATAGTACTATTATTTTACAGCAAAATGAATGAAACTAATGTCCCCGAGCTCCTTTACTACACCTTACCAGTTGTAAGTGTGTGTACCACGTGGAGGTTACACCCTTGGCCTCAAAAACGCACCTTACACTAACAGTTTCTTTATAGAAAACTATCACGCGCGCCTTGTGTTACCAACGACTAAACTTTATCTTGATTTTACTCCTTCGTTTATACTACCATTGGCCAAAATGAAATATTCAAAAATAATGCAAGAAAGAAAGGCGCTTTTTGGATAGTATGAAAATAATTTGTCATCGGAAAAGCAATTTAGAAAATAAAAGCCAGCAACTACAGCCCATAATGAAAAACTTCTAAACTCACTCTTACACAAAGAAGATAAAATATAATTATGGATATGTTTAAGATCTTTTTTATAGATAATGTGTTCTTTAGAGATGTTACCAAGTAATGGGCGGGGTCCTTGACCGGTACACGGCACTGACCTCTAGAGGTGACTGCACTCGGGGGTAGGCATGAAAACAAACACCGATCGTAGCAACTGTCCACTCGCGTCAACTAGGGGTTTTATGAAGACGGTAACAGCGGACCGGTGTCATTGTGACTGTTGTCTATTGTAACATGTAGCTTTACTTACGATCTCCAATAAAAATACAATCTGGATCAATAATAGATTGCTGTTTTATCGGTGTTTATCCGCATATCTGTACTAATATTGTGAAGCTGAAAGGTTTGTTTGTTTGAAACCGGCAAGCTCAGGAATGGTCTTGGTTGAAAAAAAGACTTTTGAGTGTTAGATAGCCCATTTAATTAGAAAGACTATAAGAAAAATACCATCACACTATGAAATGTGTTACAAAAACTCATTAAACTATACATTCGATACAAAAAAAACCTAACATATAGTATATCTTCATAACCTATGCTACCGTAGAATGTGCCTTTTGTGAAAGCAGTATTGTCTCGCTGTTTTCTGTCCAAAGTGTGCCGGTATGTGTGTAGTATTTGAGAAGAACCCCTCTGCTCACCCCTCAAAGAAATACCGATATATTAAACCCATAGAACTTCAACGACTAAACCTTCTTATAATGTCTTTTCTCTCACTTGTTGTTACTTACACATTATACGTAACAAGTGATTTTCACCGACACGTGTAGGCGTAACGAGCATTTTCACTTATTTCACATCGTGTTTGGAATATAAAGTGTTTTTTGTTAAATAATGCTGATATTATTGAAACCCTGAGGCTTGTGGAATTGGCTCATTTTATTCAATAATTTGCTGCTACATGGAGCTATTATATTTTACTCTGACGATAACATTTGAATACACTTTTATTATCTGGGTTTTAACTATTATTTGATTGAAAGGACTTTGACGATTGATATTGTGAAAAAGTATTATTTGTACAAGTGTAACGCTTAGAAACCATCAGATGAATGCCCTTTATGTTGAGGCATTACATTTTTAGTTTTATTGGTTGATTTTATTTAAATATTTCCAAAGTTTGTTTTCTGGAACATCTTTGGGAACACATATACCGAAAGATGTGGCAGAAATAAATCGAAATGGTTGACACTTACGCAAGCGCACGTGTTGGGTCCACGATACTTTAGTTAGATAATGTAGATATGCTCATAAATGCAGAGTAATTTTCTACGTCAGTTTAAATACATAACAATTAACAATTTTTCGCTTGTCAGATGCCCCGTGGAGAGCGGACCATGACGCCGGCGCCGCACGAGGCTGCCTGCGTGCTCGCAACACAACCTCCTTCGTTTGTTTCTTACTCAAAAATCTAATATCTTTTTTCAGGACTTTTGATTGCACGGATGGGCCGAGTGGTTGTGGCCACCACGCCAATCCCGCTTTGCGCGTCGTGTTGTAGGTTCGATCGACTCGCTTAGGACAAGCATTTGTGTGATTCACGAATGCTTGTCTGTTGGGGGTTGTAGTTTGTGTGTCTTTGGGTGTCTTTGTGCACAAGATTTGTATCCTTGTGAAACCCCCGCTACATAAGGATTAAATCACTGTGGGCGATGTTATTTAAAAAAAAGCACTAAATACTTCAAATAATATCAGAAAAAATGGGCTCGAAAAAAAATATTCCGATGAAAATAACTGTAGAATTCAATAGAAGAATATAAATGTACCACCTATAAATGTACGAATATAGAGTATACTAGATAGTAAACATGTTAACACCAAATGGTATTCATTCCGACTGAGCCATTACCGAGGATCATCAATCAATCAATATGATTTATATTACAATTTTATTTTGAGCATCTTACGATCAACCCAAGGTCACAAGAGTCAGCGGTCAGCAATGCAGCTGCTTACTATACAAATCGAATTCTTAGAGAAAAACATTTTACTGCATATGTTAGCGATTCATTTTTGCATAAATCAGATTATTTATTATACAAATGTATGCACAAGAATGCAACAATAGCAAGTTTGTGTTTTTCTATAGGTATATGTTTTTTGTATAAATAAATTGGCACATTTTAATTTAATTAAAGAATCTAGTATGTCTCAGATTAAGTCTGATTTGTTGCGGAGAAAACATTTGTTCAAAAATAAACTGCTTAGGATAATTAATCAAACAGTCATCTTTTATTATAAAAAATAACTATGGATACCTAGTCTACTTAAATGTATATATTTTTTAAGTGGATGGTAAAATAAGTTTCAAATGTCTATAATTAAAAATACTGACCAAAAACATATAAGTACAGGAACAATGACACAACACTCGCCCACATCATCACAGATTTGTTAGTGGCGAACTATTTTCGTATGTAATGGCGAACTCATTCAAACGCTACGGCAACAGGGTGAAGGTGATTGCGGCGCACGCGCACGCCGCGTGTGACGTCACGCGTGTCGTCACGTGGACACCACCTGAGCGCCTTGACATTCAATATGATTTTATACAAACACTGTTGTACCGTTGAGGCGTAGCTTAAGGCTGCGTTTTCACTAGAGATAGTCGAGGATGCTAAGCGAGGAATGTGCTTGTTAAGGACCAATATTATGGCTTCATTTAATGTCGCCTTGTTTAGCATAGCTCTGGTGGAAGGAATGAAGCAAGATTTTCGCGCAAACAAAACATTGCGAAGGCTATGTATTGAAAAGAATGTTACTCGTAACGCATCTCAGCAGCCCTCTATTTGCCACATACTGTAGCAGCCATTCCGTACAGAGTTTGTCGTCAAAACCAGATGTAAGTTTAAATTCCTTTATATACATAATAACTTAATAAACAGGAACTAGTATAACCTGCATATCAATCATATTTGCAGTCGATGAGAGCAATTATTACATAATATTGTAATAGTGTTTGTATATAATAAGCGACTCAACAAGCGCTAACCGATCGTTTTCCTCGTAACTGCAGCTATTAGCGTATTTATAAATAATCGCCTATTATTTATAACTAACCTATGTGTACCTGTATACGTAACAAACCTTGTATACATTATAATATATGTAACCTATTTGTATTAACCTGTGCGGTGCTAATCATAGTTGGCTCATGCGGATCTGACAAAATGACGATCATTTGAATATAGAAGTAGCCAATGATGTTATAGTATAAAAAGAGGGAAGTAGCTGATACCGACACCAACAGTGACAACAAACAATGCGTTGACTGGCAAGAATTTTATGGACTAAAAATTAAGGTAATTAATTTTTATGCTGCCAGTCTTTACTCAAAACTGTAAGTCGAACTCTAAATCGACCTTTTTCGTAGTTTATAATGTCAAAAGATTACCCTTGGGATCTAGAAGTGCAGCTTCACCTACCCTAAAACACAAACTATGGTTGAGAAACTTTTAATTCTTGAGAAGACTCGCCGGAATATCTCAAGTTCTACGGATATCTATTTATAAGAAGTGGAATCGGAAGCTACACAGCGAAGAGCGGCACTTCCATGGCTGATACAATATTACTTTTGGGGGTGGAGATAGATCTTCTGGTCGCTACTCTATAGCTTCCTCTTAGCTTACCAGCTGAACAATTCGATACCAAAGGCAGGGACAGCACGTGCGCTGTGGACCTTCTATAATTAGTGACGTGCATCACTCACCTCCGCCATAACACCGCGCAACATGTGACGAGCCATCGTTTACTGCTTGGACTGCTGCTCTAGTCAACTATTCCACCGTAAATATTTTACTTCACTTTCGTATTTATTTAACGTTTAAATAGAAATCAATGCTCGTTGCTCGTGTTTATGAAATACGGTTATTGTTAAAGATGACGATGTTTTTGACAATTGTTCCGCTACCTAACCATAACATCGGCCCAAAACCATTATACTCACAGAAAAACTACCAGGATATAAACAGAGATCCGATAATGAAATCACCATTTTATTAAACGATCAGTGTTTTCTCAAGATTTCATAATATTGATCTCTTCAAAATAAACTTTAAGAAAATTATTGAAGTCCTTTCAAACAAATCGCAGACAGCGCGATAGGGAAGTTGTCAACAACTTACCACGTATGTACAGTTGGTACCCATGGTGAAAGAACAAACTAACAAACACTATGAACACTAACAAACAACGCAAATAATAATTTCCCACTTGAGATTGAAAGCTGAATATAAAAACTGCTGCCCTTTTGAAAGACAATAGAGTCTGTGACCTGCAGGTAATGCGGCGATCTGCCGTTACGCGTTGTTTGCTATGATTCATCTAGTCTATGTATGTGTCTCATACATATTTATGGCGCTATAAATAACACGATGTCACAGCCTGGTGGGCTGGACAGTGAAGATCCAACTGAGAGGATCCGCATTTAATTGGAATTAATTACTTCTCTCTGACAATGGAATCTTCTAGAAAGTTTGTGTGTAAGATCCTCTGTGTTAGAAATTTGTGATCTACGACGAGTGGACTTATTTGTTTTTATTTTCGTTGAGAAATTTCTGTATCATATTTAAGATGAAAATATTGTGAATGCTATCGTTTATTACGAGTCTATTCAAAAATATTAATTTTGTCTTATAGAAGCAATCAGTATGTATGTGTACCTATTTAACTATTTTACAGTCCTGAACGAATCAAGCCAAGTACCGGAAAAGCCGGAGTGCCCACAAAATGAGTGTAATTTGTTCAGCGACCATTCATTTGAGCGCAACTGCGCAAAATGTGCACGCACGGGCGACGCTAGCACACGTGATCAGAATCACGGCGTTAATCACAGCACGTAATGAATGAAGATGTTACGATGACGGATGTCGACAATCAACTACAGATAATAGGGTAACTATAAAACTATTTGATGAGACCTGTTGAACAGGAAGTTCATGCGACCTGACCTAACGCAGTATTATATAGTATGGACATGCATGCTATATAGAAAATGCTGTACGCTATTTTTGACTAAGCTACTAAATAAAGAGTTACTTAAAGGGGCAGAGATAGGGAGAGAATATAAGTGTCCGATAGCTCGATGTATTGATGTCGTCATGAAAATTGGTATAAAAGATACATTATTGTAAACAAACAAACCAGGAAGCAGTGTATGCAGGTGTGAGCGCCAGTCAATAGTCCTGTGTTATTGATCGCGTGTCAGCGGCGGCGGTAGCGGGCAGCGGCGTGGTCCGCGGTGACGGGCTAGCCTAGATACTGCTGCAGGTGACCTATTTCTACCTGGTGTTAGTGACTGGCGATCCGGGAACAGTAACAGATTGTGTAATTCAATTATTTACCTCTGGCATTATCGAGCAGTAACTCCTACAATATCTACATGAAATAAAAACACATTGAACAGAAAATTTTCTAAGGTTCCCTATCTTTGAAAATTGAAAAGTGTTTTGATACACATATGTACATAAGCAGACAACATTAACCCAAGTGTTACAAAGTCCATGTATGTTGTTGTTTGTAAATACCACGGTCCGTGGGGTCCTCCAGGAATAGCGCGGTCAGACAGGAACACGACAATTTGGGTTCGGCCGCGATTATTCTTAGCACACTGACATCCTTCCATTCATTATCCAATCCAGGAGCTTGATGGCTAAAATGCTGCTTGCATACAAATGTAATACGTGTTCAACCAATCACATGCAAAGGGCGTGAGGTCAAGTAATAATGCATCGTTATTCGGCAAATGATCTGCTTCAGAGTTCAGTAAATAGTAGGCAGCACTGATTGTATCAAGCTTTCAACGTATAATAAAGGCAGTCTGTCACACACTATACTAATATTATCTTAGAGTTTCATACATATAATCTTCGTCTAGTTAAGTCTAATGTTCGGCAGCGTAGTGTCATTGGCATTTGACAAAATTAGATCAATGTCAGACATTCTTTCACCATTTTAGTCTTTACTTTAGAAACAACGATGAATAATTATTATTGTAGTTTGAATCTTATTATGCGAAACAGATTTAATGATAACAAATGTATTTTTCATTCATTTTAGTGGGTGCACCAACCGCTTATATCGTTACGAGTTAGATTACGTTAAATAAACCATTTTAGCAACGTCTTCACCTTTTATTTTTTGATACACATATTTTATATCATTTCTGATATGTTTTTTCAGAGTATGCAAAAAAATACGCAAAAGGAAATTATAAGAACTAATATAAAAAGCAGTTCTTTTATTGAAGGACAAATCTCGTACGATTTACACAAATTGGCACGATAATTTAATGTTGTTTTCAACATTTTCTTGTATTGATTTACGATCGAGTAAACGAATATATTTTAAACGACTAACATAAACACGGTGTATGTTTGTGGTTGTTTATAAAAACAAGCGTCATTTTATCGCTGTCCAACTACGCAAAAAGCCATAAGTGGTTTGGTTGGCGGTCCCTCGGGAACATTCTCTAAGGCGTGCTGCATAACTTACAACTTATCACAAATCAATACATTTCATCAGCACTACAAACCTTTATTCTTTCAACTGGCTCTCGTAATTCATGTATTTGTTTGTGTAATTTTTTTTTTTGGGTTCACCCCAGGCTTTATGTCAAAAGCCGTGATAGCCAGACCGTTGAATTTTTTACAGATGATGTATTTCTGTTGCCGCTAAAACAATAAAAATGAAGAGGAACACTTAACCTTTATCTATATTTTTAATACGATCATAAATTTGTTGATCGGTAAAAAAGAAATTTGAGGGTAAAATAATTAATATCGCGAGTCCGAGTTGCACTTGGCTGATTTAATTGTTTTTTCAAAAGCTTAGCACAATTTTTCATAAAAATGTCATAAAACATACCAAAATTGTTTTCTCACATACCTAAACCACATTCACAGTAGTGTTTCCTCGTTCGCAGCCGGCCGAACACATACAGTCCACCATTAGTTCACTGATGAGTGCGCTCACAGTTGGTGGAAACACATCTTCCCGGAAATGTGACGTAACGCTCACCGGGCTGGTCATTACAGGCCACTGCAGTGTTATAGGTAAGCAGAGTTATAGCCCAGGGGCCCGATTCTGCTATTTATTGAAATTATTCCTATTCTCTTAAACATTTTGCTAACGTAAATCTTTGAAAATTAATTGTATTGACCTTGAGTGTAACATCCCATACTGAAGTTCCAATTGTTGTGTAGGAAAAATGCTTAAGAGAACACGAACAGTGTCATTTTAAACTAATTTTCATTCATTCATCTGCCATTGTAAATAGCAGAATTGTGGCCCAGGACAGAGGCAGGGGAAACAGATTTCATAATGTTTAGTGTGCATGTAGGAAATAAGAGAAAAAGGTGGTGAGCTTACAGTGATATATAATCTGTTCGATAGATGGTCGTACAAATAACCCGAGTCCCATTCAATAAAACTGCAATAATGGTATTCTGAAACATCAAACTTTAAAAAGCTTTTTGGGACACAAAGGTCAAATATTTCAAGAAATACCTAAAGAGCTTAAACAAATACTAAGGTTTTCATCATTAATCCCTACGCTTACTTTAAAATAAACTTTACAGTGTATATACAGAGTGGCCATTCCTCTCATAACATAGTTTATTTATAAGCACTGCTTAGTATAGTTGCAGACTGTCACACAATGCCTGAAGCACTTAAACAAGTGTCTCGCTCATTAGTGAACAATAAAACTATTCTACCGTTGTTATAGCCGGGAGTATGGCTCGCGTTATATAACACATTGTGTAATGTATTACTGACGTTTGTATTTTATGACCAATACCTATAACTGTCATGTTCGCAACAATAGCGAACGGTTGCAGAATAGCTTTTAACAAACTTGTTTAATATATTCCACCAAGTCTTCGGAATATTGTAGGTTAGTATTGATTGGTCCGTAGACGGGTGTCCATCTTTGTCAAACCGAGATCCTCCGTGTTTTGGAAGACACGTTAAATTGTAGGTCCCGACTGTTATTCATACATCTTCGACAGTCGTTATAACTGGTAGTCAGAAGCTTGAAAGTTTGACAACCAGTCTAACTAAGGGGTATCATGTTACCCAGGTAACTGGGTTGAGGAGGTGGATAGGCAGTCGCTCCTTGTAAAACACTGGTAGGTACTTAGCTGAATCAGGTTAAACTGGAAGCCGACCCAAACAAAGTTGGAAAAAGGCTAGGGTGATGATATTTTTAATATTGTTTAAGCCTGTATTTTTGGTCTTATATTCTAATCATTAACTTAAATAATTCATCAGTGATACGATCTTCCTATAATCATTCTGATATTAAATCATCGTAATCTCTTTATATTTTAAGTTTATTATGATTTGAAGACAATGGCGGGAAAACGCTCACGTTACCTCTCACATAATTTGTATAGTATTGTACGTTTTTTGTTGTTTAAACTTTTCACGTGAAGTGCATCGTACCAGGGCAGGTACCTACCTACCTACTTATTTTTTGTATTGTTACATAATTTTAGGTTAGTTTTCAGAGCATTGCTTTGCCAGAGCCAAATAGATATTCGATCTTCTCCATTGACTTAGCCAGATGACTCTACTTTTAAACCTTATTTTTCACTCTACAATTGTACCGAGGTTACTCTACTCTTAAAAAATAAAAGTTTTATATCTTCTGGACAGGTGAAAAGGTCAAACACGTCGTGATCGATATACTTATATGATGAGTGATTTCTCTCTTTTATTATCATATCACGGGACATCGCCCTGAGCTGCGCTTACTTGTAAGGCTTTCAATGTTCGTTGTGAAGGCGCCTTTATTCGTGCCTCACAAAGGTTGTATTGTTCATGATATCATCTTCGTAACTAACCTGAGATCGGAGGAAGTGCTTTGTGCCGCTATCTGACGTGCGATCTCCTAGGCCCTCGTCCTGCTGACTCATGTGATGGACACTTTCATGTAAACCCCGTACAACTTTGAGTTATGGTTGTGTAGATGTGTAGGTCCGGCCGTCCCTCAACACAGATATAACTTAAGGTATAACTAGTTTGAGTTTTTTTGGCTTGAGTAAGAATTTCATACTAGAATTAATAATGCTAAATCTCCATCACCACAGGCCCTTCCAACTGGCTGCTTTCCGTGCGACAGGTATCTGCGTATGCTGTTGACAATAAGTATGATCTATTCAATATAATCGATATATGTTGAAAAGGCAAAATGTGTTAAAGTAAGGCGGTTTTAGTTGTGGATGCGAGACAGCAGACTACACGGTAGACGTGACCTCTCTCTTCTGCAACTACAATCGTACAGTCGCACGCATCTTACCGCACGAGACGGTGGTAGGCCCAGGATCCAATAGACGTTTCTACATCAATGTCATTGAATAACGCTCAAATGTATGGAATTGCTATTTCGTTTCGATGCGACATTGACCTGTCATACATACAAGCGTTTTCTATTGACGTTAACGATTGTAGAAATATCACTTTGCTACCAGGGCTGGTATCGTATGACGAGCTTCAGTGCTTGTTTACATTTCTAGTGAGCAAGCATCACGGTCCACATCGCACTCTCGGCGATGGTAGCACCGGACACACAGTAGTCTCGCACCATCGGCCAGCGAGCTATACTTATACATGCAATCTCTAATCATGGTGTGGAACGATCATACACCATACTTGTTTTGTGGACCTAACCAACGCTTTTTATTTACATACCTAATCTTGTTAGATTGTTATAGGTAAATGTGACGGCTGAAATACCATGCGAGAACTATATGATCAGCATATTTTTCCCTTACCCTTGGTTCCTTTGGGAAATCTTCTTCATAAGTATAAATAAGATTCTCCGATTACTTTATAGCATACTCTAATTTGAAACACGTAATGTTAGATGTGCAGGAAAAACTTGTGTTTTCCTTTTATGCAAATTACTTGCAAGACTTATTTCGTTACTCGCATATTCACGTGATATAACCATAAAAATTCCATAACCATCCCATCAGGTAACAAAATGATTCTAATCACCAAAATTACTAGAATTAGCTTTGATCAGTATGCACATTGGCAGTTAATTGAATAACAAGCCGGTTTGCCCCGCGGTGGGTAAACAAAGCAAATTGCAGCGATACCGCAAAAAGTAAATAACGCAACAATAACATAATGTTTTACCTCGAAACTGCAATGTTAACTAATTTACCTTAACGCATGTTTATGCTGACCGAGTAACTAAACCTGCCTACTAATGTATGTATGCATGGAGTGTTAATGAGACCGCTTCATTAGTGTTGAGGTCGCGAACGTGACTGCGGGACTCTCGTTACAACTGTATCGTGTCCGGGGGCAGTCTCCCCTTCCACTGAAAGGCAAATAAAAATACTTATGAGGATTATTCACAGGACAGGAAATAATTGTTGGTTAGGAGGACAAAGCATGCAAAAGAATAAACGGGTTTTTTAATATATCAATGACCACGTAAATGTATTTTTGCAGTGAATAGTCATATTAGTAAGGAGTTATTGACATCAGCTGACGCGATATCAGGCTGGTCTACGCTTGCGGTAAAAAAAAACTCAAGCCTTCAGATGTAACATACTTTATCTCTAAAAAGGAAACAGTTCCCAACAGTCAAGTTAACAACAATAATTTTCAAACGTCACTCCAATCGAGTGCTACCCCGTATGCGAAACAGAGCGCGCAGACAAGGGAGCCCACACAAAGCGGGCTCTGACCCACTGCTCGACTACGTGGAAATAGAACGGTAGCTGACTGGCCGTGCGCCCGTGACACAAATACCTACTTCAACAATATCGATTGCGCGCCGCATCACTCTAAATATTACATTATTTCATTTGCCGCCAGTAATGTAAACAGAAATTACACGTGTACTTTACTGAAACAAGGGCCTTTCGTAGCTGCTTCCCAGCGAGTTGCCTGAAGCGGTCCTTCTGTCACTAAATTGCTTTGTCAACTCACTTTCCAATGTCAGCAATCACCTAATAAGTCCATAAAAATATTTATTAAGACGAAATTAAACGTCACCATTCTGATGATGCGTATATTCAAGCGGCTTGGCAGGATCGCTGATGACTCAGTCCTGAAAATGATTTACTTTTCTCTCGCCCAATCTGTTCTAAATTATTGCATTGTGACGTGGGGAGCTGCTGGGAAATCTAAACTCATAAAGGTAGAACGAGCACAGCGTGCACTTCTAAAAATTGCTTATAGACGGCCGTACAGGTACCCAACTAATAAACTATATACTGATGTGGAAGTTTTAAGGGTTAGGCAGCTTTATATCCTCTCTGTCACTTTAAGATTCCACAAAACATCTATATATAGTTGTGTTCATAGTCGAAAGGCAAAATGGAGTAAGATAAAATGCCAAAAATCAATTGGTCAGCGATCATTCTGTTTCATGGGTCCGTATATCTATGAGAAACTCAACACGTGCCACAATATCTTAAACTTAACAAAGAATAATTGTAGAAAGATGGTAACTAACTGGCTTCTTTTATTAGATTACAACACTACTGAAGAATTCCTAAAATTATCTGAATAATATCTAAACTATTAATAATACAAAATCACCTTGCATAGTTGACACATATGTACACACTACACACTTACACTACACACTCACACTACACACTTACAATTCTTATTATTTTATTTTTCTCTTTTTGTAAAAGCTCACACACACCTATAAATGTATGTAACCTAGCTTAAGTTAACTTAAGAATAACAATGTGTAAGCGGAACGAATGAGCCTAGATCTCACGACACAGGGAATCCTAGTGTGAGGTCTAGGACTTCAAACAACTGTTTGTAACTTATTTAAAACAAATAAATTATTATTAAATTATTATTATTATTCTCCTTAAAAAAAAAGGTAGTTCTCTAGATAGCCAATTTTGGAATAGCCAACTAGGACTAAGGCTTCAATATTCTTGTAGGTATAGTAACCTTAGGAACAAATATCTAGGTCTTTTAGACCCATAGCATGGTAATGTAACATAGTCACAATCACGTTGGGATGCGCTCGGGCACGTTTTACTCACGTAGGTTGTAAATGTTCTGCTGCGGTATGAACATGATAAATGGCTGGATAGTATATTAATTATGTATGTACATGTACGTAGGTACTCAGTTGCTTAATTAGTTAATTACTATATACTAGTCATAACGTTACCTTAGGTACGTTTCACATGATAGTATCTCGGCTTTTAATCGTCACTAAAATTACGTAGTCAGACTGCAATTTTCTTTGAATTTTACAATTTGTTAAAATAAAATATAAAGTTAAATATAGGTAGTAGGTGATTATTTTATCTACCTTGTTTTCATAAAAGTTTGTTTTTCAACAAATGTGATTTTAGTAACTAGCTATTGACCGCGAATTTCCTACGCGTTGTTATATATATATTTATTTTGCTGCGGAGTTATGTTAAAACAGTGATATCTTCTTTAATATTTTTTCCCTAGTTTTGTAACATTTCTCATCGCTGCGTTGCTCCTATTGAGAAAATATGCCCTTCATAATGTAGTCATAAATAAATATTCAAATTTCCTCTTTATAACATTGTTTAGATATAAAATCAGGTATTCGTTGCAATATAGATTACCCTTATCTATGTAAAAAGGGTCCCAGCGCGCAGCGGTGAAAAGCTTGATATTATGGCACCTCCCTATGAATGGCGTCGCGGTGCAGGTTCAAATCCATCACCACTCGTGAAACAGTGATAAAGTGTAATAGTCATGGAAATTAGGTACATGACCCACAGCTACGGTAAGCACACGTTAATAATAAAATTGTTGAACAATTTGATAAAACTAAATACCGTGCGCGCTTTCGAAGTTGGCGACGGCGTTTAACATCGTGTCCTCTAGATGGCGTTAGACGTCAGATTGACAAACCAATTTTAAGTTCGTCATTTAAATACCAAGTTATACAAAAAACTACGACAGACGATATTACAATGTGCAGAGGAGAGCCACATAGAGAACATACCCCGTATGAGCAGCCGCGTGTGGCTCACACGTGCCCGCTTGGCTGCGGTTTGCGGAGGCATCAGCTGGAACCTAATACTAGTTTATTAGGTTTAAGGATGTACTGTTGACTAGTTTAACTTTGCATGGTTGGATTCTTCATGTCATAAAACAAAATCTTATCTTATATCTTGTCTTATCATTTAAATGTAAAGGTGGAATCTTGAAAAATATTCCATACAAAGGTATACTAATTCGTCATGTCTAAGAGAAAATCGATTATCGGAGGACGAGTGTGACAAGAGACAATTCATCTTCACTACATAGTATAAAACAAAGTCGCTTTTTCTGTCATCATGTTGTATGTCCCTATGAACGCTTAAATCTTTAAAACTACGCAACGGATTTTGATGCGGTTTTCAACAATAGATAGAGCAATTCTTGAGGAAGGTTTTAGTGTATAATAAGTTTAGGTTTTGTGTAAACTGACAATATTACAACGATATTAGTTAAACATGTCGGAAAAAATTAAGCCATTTGAGAGCTTTCCTCGAGAACGCTGCCAAAACCTTTTGAGTTACAACAAAACTATGTATGGCGGGTTTGTACCTCTTTAATAAATCTACAAAAAAGTCCGCGGTGGTATATGTCTATCTTCCAAGGATAATCCACAATAACCATTTTTATGTGTTTTCTTAATACAGTAAAATTATGGGTTATTTACGAACCTATTTTTAACAATACAGTATTAATCCTTATCCAAATAAATAAGTTAGATATATTATACATGTAATATAGAACAAAATTGCCTTTTACACTACACCAAAAAAGTGAATAGGTAATGAGTTATCGAAATATTAAAATCTCCGCGCGAGAAATTAAAAATCGATGAAACGTAGCGAAGATATCGTTGGCATCTATATACTAATATACTTATACTTATACTAATATATAAAGCTGAAGAGTTTGTTTGTTTGTTTGTTTGAACGCGCTAATCTCAGGAACTACTGGTTCAAATTGAAAAAATATTTTTGTGTTGAATAGACCATTCATCGAGAGAGGTTTTAGGCTATATATCATCACGCTGCGACCAATAGGAGCGAAGAAAAAGTCATAACTTATATCTTCTAACCACGCTGACGAAGTCGCGGGCAACAGCTAGTAAATAATAATTTCATTCAAGTCTCTACTAGGTAATACTAGGTATATGTCAATCCGACGATTTGATTTCGAAAAACTTGCGTTTTATTGAAATAGAAACGGACATAGTAATTAACTATAGTGTAATTCAATACCATTTATTTAGATATCGGCCTATCGAGTACCGACAGTGATGGACGTAAACGCGGGTCTGACACATGCTTATCCCTATCTCAATTCCCATTAGCAGGCTATCAATCAGACGCTGAGAGAGGTTGTCGACTGGTTTACTTCTATATTTTCCTTTTATAGTATAGATAACGGAGAACCAGCTAAATATTTTTGAAGTATGAAATTTAATTCTTGTCGCGGGTGTTTACATTCTAGTCACGCACAAGTCGCTCTGACTTGTAAATGTGCCTGGGGCACACTCAACGGCGAAACCTCATTTACTGTCAGATTTCGATAAACAATTTAACTTTGCTAACTTACAATTGCAATTTTGCTGGGTCTCGTTGGATGCAGTGGGCAATGAACCGGTCGCACTGGAGAACGTATGGAGAGGCATAATATGTCCAGCAGTGGACAGCTATAGGCTGAGATGATGTTGATGATGAACTTGGATTTTTAGGATCCTACCTAGGTTTGCAGTGCGTAGAAGGGTTTCATGCAGGCTATAGATGGCCGATTGTGTCATAATATTCAATATTGCCTTATTTAACAAGTTGATATTAAGAATTTTTGAACACTTGATAAAAAAATATATTAATATTTTAAGGTAAAAGAATTTAATAAAACAAGGTTTCAAATTTTTTTGGTGTTTTTTATTTTACGCTTATATTACTTAACAGGAAGGTCTTAGATCCTGGAAGGATACAACATCTGAAACAAAGAGAAGAAAGTCTTAATATTATGGTTGAATTGTTGCTGTTGTTAGGTGTGGAGAAAAAGGTTATCAGCAAAATATTGACAACATTTAGTTCAGGTTTCAAATGTCTTACCATCATTTAACAAAAAACGAATTTAAATAGTTTCATAGGTTTTTCATGTGGAATCACTTTTTAGTAAATTTATAAATGGCAAAATTTCATGGTCTGAGTAATATTTGACACAAAAATATTCCTTGCTCTAGTGTCGTTAGCCTCTATAAAGCAAATGTATGTACTGACCACGCGTATCCTGTGTCCCATGGCCTGCGCGGGCAGGTTGGTGCGGAAGCGGGCCCGCACGCCGCCGGAGCTGCCGTGCGCGCGCGTGACCTTGCCCCAGATGGCGCGCAGCTTGGTCTTCTTGCCGCGCGGGCCGCCCGCGATGGGAGTGCGCTTCTTGGCGCGGTACACGTACACGCAGCGCTTGCCGGCGTAGAACTCGGCGTCGTCGCGGCTGCGGGCGCCTTCGATCTGCAAATTACCAAACCATTAATTATTTTATTTTCAACGCTCAATTTATCAGAAGTGATGTTCAATATATAATCAGTTGGTATATTGTCCACATAGTGAATTCAGGTTTCAAATGTCATAAGCATCATTTTACAGGCATGTTATCTAAAATTAAAATAACTTTATATTACGAAACGAGGATTAATTAAACTGCTTCTTTGTTAGCTTAAAACTTAACTGAGTATTTAGTGGTTTCTTAGGTTTATGTGAATGTTAGACATTGAAAAGAAACTACTTTTATGGATTGCATCATGGTTTAATTTTAGATTTTAGTTCCCAAGATTACCTGAGTATTCACAATATATCTTTATGCAGTTTTTAGAGGTCTATATAACTATGCTTACTTCACTCTGAAAAATCAGCCTCTCGGTCATAGATTAGTCACAGAAACGGATAGGCTTAAGCATTTTGTTAGAAACCAAACAAAGATAGTTTTACCAAAAGATAATCTTAATTTGCTAGTGTCAAATTCAAATACTGTTATCAGTAACATACAATTTAGTACATAAATATAGCCAACATACTGTGGTAACTAACAACTTGACTTTATTTTTCTCCATTAATAACAAAGTTGTAACTGTGGACTAAAATCACTGGGATACATAGAAGCAGTGAAGGAAAATAGAACAGTTCTGACTTAAGAAGTCAAAGAGGAATGGCTTAGAAAGAGTGCTGTGACAGAACATGCTTGTCATTCTAGTACAGCATTACCTGAGCAGCCTCCAATTGTTACTATTTTTAGCACTACCTTTATTAAAGCTCCACATGTATTTCTCATTGCAGCAATGCAGTAGCAACAAATGTCTTAATATTTACATATCTTGAACACAATCTGGCATGTTATGGTTTGAGGTTAGGATTAACTAAACAAACCGCAAATCCCTCATTTAATCGTGTAAAAATGAACTTTTTACGGGACCACAGTATAGTCTGCCAGTAACCTCAGTTTTGGTACAATAACAATGAAAAAAAATGCTTACCTTCAAGAGGGCTGTGTTCTCGTGCTGGTTTCGGAGACCACGCTTGTATCCTGTGAATACGGCCTTGGCGTACAGCCTGCCGTGACGGGGCTTTGACGATACTTTGCGTACCGCCTTCGGGGGCTCCGCAGGAGCCGCAGGGGCAGCCTTGGCGGCTTTCTCTTTAGGCGCCTTGGTCTTGGGCGCTTTCGCCTTAGGCGCTGTCGAAGGGGCTGCGTCAGCCATTCCTAAAATCACCAAAATACCAAATAGTATACAAGCACGAACTTTGCAGTAAGATAGGTTAAGTTGACAACCGACACAAATCTCGATTTATCTTCGTCATTAAAACAAATCTAACTTTTTTACGTGCACTGGCAGTTACATCCATTATTAATTTATTTAGATTTACGTATATTTTTCGATAACACGGCAAATTATAAGTAATTTGTAAGAAATTTTAGCACACCAACCGTTTGTTATTTTCCTTTGGAAATGAAAGAACGGGTGACGGAGTTGCCAGCATATACCTTAAATATTCCAAGAAATATTTATTTTTAAAATGATGAAAATTTTAAACAGAAAGGAAAATATAACTATTGAAATCATAAGAAAACGGAACGAACGAAAATAATATTATTCCAAAGAAATCTAGAACTTAATCTTCAAATTAAATAAAATCCTTACTTTGTGCAACCAAAACTCGTTAGTAATAAAATAATTGGCAACACGTTAAAATGATTTCGTCTAGAAATGAATGCTTGAAATATTTTATTTGTTCTAAATAGTGTTATTAACTTTATAATACTATTAATAATTAAATACTCGTATATTAAATTTATTCCAGAAACAAAATAGAAAAATAACTATTGTAATTAATTATTTTCACGTAATGGCAACTACTTAAACTAGTTGTCTAATCTCGTTGTCTGATTTGGACCAATCAGAAAAAACCACGAAAAGAGACGAACGAAAGATGGATTGTGGCTCTGTCAAATAATTATTTTGTATTGAAATTGAATTGTTGTGAATTAGCCATAAAGACTGCAGTAATTAAATTATAGATTAATAATGGACTACTTAGTAAATATCAATTGGAACAAAGTCACACCATGCCTTGTCTTATTAGTGCTAGAAGTAATGTTAGAATGTGTGTATTTTTCTGGATTTAACCTGCACAATTTATAATTTTATAGTTGTTTTTTGTGTGAAAGTACGTGATGCGAATTGTCGGTGTGTAGTTTCAGAGTCTGCGACACCGGCGGAGGTAAACAAACACCTGGACTTAGGTCGTGACTTCCTGGCTCGAGGACAGCTCTCTGATGCTCTGACGCATTATCACGCAGCCGTTGGTAAGTGTCTGGCTATCTACCTTTGCCAATAACACGATATACGCTGAAGTGCCCGATGCCGCTTCGACGGAGTATTAATGACAGAAAGGATTTTAATAACTTGTTACTTGCTCTGTTTGAGTTATAACTCAAAAACAATCTCTGGCTTGCACAGAATGTTTCATCTTAGATAATATCAACAAGATTAGATGTGTACTGTTCTATGAATATAAGTTTTAAAATGATTTTTGGTCATTGTTACAACTCATACTTTTTTTCTATCCTATTAGATAAATTCGGCTTAGAACTTGTCCCCTTAATCTTCTCAACAGTTAAACCGCTACAAATAGATCTAACACCTGCTAGTCTATTGTACATGTAATTGACGTCTTGGCAAGTACTTGTGTATGATCTACAATTATTATAATAATATGTCTCATTCTGTACAGAGGGAGACCCACACAACTACCTCACATACTTCAAGCGTGGCACAGTGTACTATGCACTTGGGAAGGCCAAGTTTGCACTACAAGATTTTAGTAAGGTAAGTTTCCCATTCACTTGTCACATGTATGTAGAGCATTACCATATTTTTTTGATATAGCATTGAGGCCAGAAATACATTTAATGCTCTGATACTTTCAGAACATAATTTCTACTTATTTAATTTCTGTGACACCTGTAATTTAATTATTCACCTATTAATTCAGTTTTACATCAGTTGGTTTGCTTTAACATACTTTGCAAATAATGTTGATTTTTATACATTATTTAAGCACCAAATGCCAATAGTTGGCATTATAAGGAATCAAATTCACATTCCATGCTATGGTAGTAAAGTTCTTACACAAATTTTATTTAAAACACTATTTAAAACATTTTTTTCTACAAATATGCAAAACATTTTTACAGGTACCATTAGAGTAGAAAGCAGTTAACCATCATGTACTCATGAATATATGGGATTTTTATAAACTTTAAAACTCATAGCTTAACTCTAGTATAACAAGGCTGATGTTCATAATTTTTTTGAATTTGAAAAATTTCCATTCATGAGAAGTACTAAATATGTTAATGGTTTTTAGGTATTGGAGATAAAGTCTGACTTCACAGCAGCTCGGCTACACCGTGCCAATGTGTACCTGAAACTGGCGCAATACACAGACGCCAAGGAGGATTACCTACAAGTTGTGAGTATCTTATCTGTAGGTCACGGGTCATATCCGATTGACACAATGTACTTATGTTACAAACATTTAAATTTTAATTTCAGCATAAGCTGAATACTTATATATTTTGCTTTTAATCTCATTGATTTGTGATGGCCTTAACCTATTTTTTATGAAAATTATTGTATAATCCCATAGTCAAGCATCAAAATGCATTTATGACTAGAGTGTGGGTGGATATGAACTGATTAGATAACAAGCAAATTGGTTTATATTGGTACTCCATGTATAGTTGATAAAAAAATAAATTCAGTGTTGGAGGAAGTGTTAGTTTTTAGATGAATGTTGTATTCGCTGAAGCAATGAATTAGCAACTCAGATTTTTGTATACTTGGCCATGATATTAAATAGTATTATCAGAGAGTCGTAACTCTCGCCTGAGTGAGTTCACGACATGAAGCTAATTCCAAGTGCATAGCATTTTATCAAACCACCTCCACTTGACGGCGAATCTAAAAGTTAAACAATAATATTGTAATTGAGATTTCATGTCGGTTGACGTGGTCGCATGCTGTAGGTACCGGGCTTTTGGTCTCTGATGCGGGTGCGCTAGTGTGGCGAATCGAGCTTGTTTCAATATTAATGTTGCGACGCGGGGCTGTGTGACGTGTCATAACATACTAATATAACATACTTCACCTTGTAATTTTATTTTGCATGCGTGCAAATGACAAGCTGAATATTAGTAGTTAGATACGTGAAATATTAATTCCATATTAAGTTGTATAACTTGCCTAAACTAAAAATATGTACATCAGTTTTTATTACTAGAATGCCATTTGAAGTTGCGACTGAAAATAGTCATGATGTATTTTATTTATTTCTCAGTCGCAAAATCTAGGCGTCACACCTATTATTTTATGTTAATAGTTTTAATACCATAGGTACATTTAAAATGTAAAGAACAGCCGTGCAACAATTTTCTATAAGTATTCTTTTGTTTAATTAGATTTATTAATGTTTGTGCAGTTGCATGGACATGTCGTAAATTATAGTTACTTATTGTACGTGTTCTATCGCTCTGTCAGCACAGGCTCTTGACCTTGTGTTGAAAATTATTTTCTATCTTGTATTATATTTCTCAGGTCCTTAGTCTTGATCAGGGTTGGTGTGATAAAAACCAGTTAAACTGCTTTTACCACAAGTTTACAAACAATTGATGAGATTGTCAGCATCAAGATTGCATCAATTTTAGAGTTCTTAAGGTGGCGGTACATGCCTTGGTGTTGCCATTTATATACAGAATGATTAATGAAGTGACATATAAGAAAGAAAGGACCTAGTATTTATAGATTTCGAAGTTAAATAATTTCCATCCACACTTCGTAAAATGCTGTTAGAAAAGACTAAAGTCGGCAGTAGAAACTTCGATATACTAGTTTATATTTGGTAAATTTAATATATTTTTTGTCGTGGTCTGGATTCTTGCCAACCATAAGTGATATTGTGGGAACTATAAGGTAACGTCTTGAGAACTCTACTGCAAGGCATGCTCGGAGCAACGACCCGCGTGTCGCCGTCAGCATGTGCAATAGCTTATACTTGCTACTACGCGGTACGCGGCTACGGTACACTAATGAGGTGGAACCGTGTCGAAGCCATGCCGCGCACATTTTACGCAGACTTAACGACACTTACGATTACAGTTAATATAAATAAACATTATGTTAAATAAATTACATACCTATCATTACCTACATTTCATTTATCAAAATGATTTTCTCAATTCAATAAAATAAGCAATTATCAGGTGACAAATTTCTGAGTTGTAATTGGTATTAGTTTCTTGTTGGCACAATAAAATAATGTCTATAAATATAAATAATCTATGATGATATAAATTATGATTTAAATATTGAATAATTGTATGTTTAAATACCGTAATTCAAAGTAAATTATTTTTATTATGCTAAGTTTAAATAATTTGTATGTTAATAGATAGTTATTGCACTCGTTAGTGATAATAATTAGGTAGGTATATCTACTGGTGAAACCACGTAATGTAACGTGGACAATGGAGATAACGTTGTCTCGTTATGATGTCAATATTTGAATCAGTTAAGTGACGGAACGATAATACCCGGTTGTATCATGTATTTAACTCACTTGTAGGTTTTATGAAAAAGTAGTTTTAAGAAAATAACTTTTTTAAGTAAGCTTTTTATTGCTTTCGTATGAACTACGCAGAAAGATGAAATGTCGTTTTGATTTTCTAGGGCAGGTTTTAATCCCAACGTTTCGGTTTGACGTTTGCTATGACTATTTTATTGGTAGAATGTAAAGCTATAACTGCATAAGGTTAAGTTACGCTTGACGCGGTTGGTCCGTAGATGGGTGACCATCTTTGTCATATCGAGTTCCTCCGTGTTTCCCGGGTCTGTTGTGGTTGAAGTTGTGGGTCCCGGGTGTTATTCCTACACCTTTGACAGTCGTTACAGGTAGTCAGAAGCTTGAAAGTCTCACATCCAGTTTAACCAAGGAGTATCGTGTTGCGTAGCTTACTGGGTTGAGGAGGTCAGATAGGTTGCTGCTCCTTGTTAAACACTGGTACTTAGCTGAATCCGGTTACACTGGAAGCCGACCCCAAAATGGTTGGGAAAAAGCTAGACCGAATGAAAAGAAATAACCATGACACGTATGAATACTGTAATTAGGTGTTTTTGATACTTTTAATACGTGTGTGTGGTGTGCAGACGTACGCGGAGCCGCACAACGAGGAGGCCCTGAGCCAGTACCAGCGCATCGACGAGTACGCGTCCGAGCTGCGCCTGGCCGAGGCCTACTACCGCGGGGGCGACCACCGCGCCGCCGCCGACACGGCCTCGCGCCTGCTGGACGTGTCGCCCTGGGCCGCGCAGCTGCGCCAGCTCAGGGCCGAGTGCTACATAGCCATGGTAGGCCACACGCCGGCATAACTCACTAATATATCTACCTGTGACTTTAAATTTAGAAGTACGAGTGTACTAAAATTTTGTTTTCTTTTCCCCCCCTACATGAAAATCTAACAAAATAGTATCTTGAGCTTCCTATATGAGTAAAATAGTCGTTAAAAACAATTTCCTACATAACTAGGTTCACGGGATCGTCTGGATCCCTGATGATGGGCTGTCTCCCTTTTCCGCACGTAGGCTTCAAGTTGGTCCATTGTGTGGCGGGTGACTTTAGGAGGCGGTAACTAAGTCCATTCTGATGGTATTGTGTGTGTGTGCAGAATGACTTGTTCTCGGCGGTGTCGGACATCCGCTCTGTGAACCGTCTGCAGCAGGACTCCACGGACGGCTACTACCGCCTCGCCACGCTGCTGTACCGCCTCGGACACGTTAGCGATGCGCTCAAGGTATAGAACAGTATTGCATTTACACTTCGATTTATAATTTTTTGTTGTAATTATTTGGTTTTAGTAACAATAATAGAGGAGTTCGCAATTTTTTCATATACCTACCTATTTATTAACGACCAGGAAATCCGCGAATGTCTGAAACTGGACCCGGAGCACAAGAAATGCTTCCCGTTCTACAAGAAGGTGAAGAAGGTGGACAAGCTGCTGCTGGAGTGTGAGGAGCTGAGCGAGGCGCGGGACTTCCCCGGCTGCGTGGCGGCCGCCAACAAGGTGTTGCGGGCCGAGGACGAGGTCACGCTCGTCGTGTTCGAGGCCAGGAAGTGGCTCTGCACGTGTCTCGCCAAGGTAAGCACATACATGTACCTACTTGTAGAGGCTGTTGCACTGTACGGCGACTACTGTTTTTATAATAATATATATAATTTCTTTATTCAAGTAACCATGACTCAATAATGTTAGTTTTGCTTAAAACTATTGTTAGAGTAACATTTCATAATTTAATTTAACTTATAAATTAACTTTATTGATTCGAATAACTCACACGGGTCACCGCTGCTTTATCCCATGCGAGACGGCACAACAATGATTTACGTATGAGCAATCCAGACGCCCAGCAATCATAGTCAGGACACTGTTGGAGCTGGCCCGCACCCTGCGCACCAGAGAGGCACATCTCTTTCGCATGGTCGCATAAAAACAATCTACGTGTGCGTCAGCAAACATTCCTGATGCGCTACAGAAGCGAGGCAGCCCCACCAGTATCCTAAACGCGTTATTGTATTGAACGCGGAGAGCGCTGTACGACTTTTGAGTATATCTGGCCCAAAGGCTGCACGTGTAGAAAGAAGTACAGTAAGCTCGAAAGAGTGTGATCTTTACCTGAAGGGAACAACGTGCAAACCTACGGGCCAGCATGTTCGCTCGAATCGACAACGCTCTCCGCTCCCGTTCAATGTCGTCATCGTCGTGAAGGCTGGGGGTCAATGAGTGACCCAGATATTTAAACTTATACACTCTTTTTAATGGTATCCCATTGACTGCAACAGGTGGTATGGCACTAGTGTTTTTACCCCCAGCCTCGAAAACCATGATTTCCGACTTTTTACAATTATATATCAGGCCATGTTGTTCTGCATATCCTTCACAATGGGCCACAAGTTTTCTCAACCCACAGACCGACGCACTCAGCAGCACCATATCGTCTGCGTAACTAATATTATTGACGCAGACACCATCTATATGGCAACCGACTCTGGTACTGCTAAGTTCCTCAATCAGATCATTAACATAAAGGTTGAAGAGCGTAGGTGAACTTAACCCCCCCCTGCCTCACCCCGCGCTCCAACCTATATGGTTCAGACAGCTCTCCATTCCAGCGTACATTGTTGATCTGGCTTCCATACCAATATTTAAAGATGTTAAGAAGTTCTTTTGGTAGGTTAGTGTTTTCTAATTTTTGCCACAACTTTGTGTAGGAAACCAGATCAAATGCCTTTGAAAGGTCCAAAAAGCAGGCGTAAACGGGCGTTCCCCTCTGTGTGTAATACGTGACAGTATGCTTAAGACCCAACACTGCAGTCTCCGTCGACAGCCCAGACCGAAATCCGAACTGGTTGTCGTGAAGGCTGATGACATAGTCTAACTGACTGTTAAGCACACTGTCAAACACCTTTGATATTACCGTGGCGAGTGAAATTGGCCTATAATTGCTGCTGTCTGCGAGGTCCCCAGTTTTGTTTTTAACAATGGGCACAACAACTGTACGCATCATCTCATCTGGCATGTAACTGTGACTAACACAGAAGCTGTACAACATGGCAAGGACTCTCGGTAGATGTGGACCCGCATATTGATGATGTTCAATGCTCAACCCATCGTGGCCAGGGGACTTACGTCGCGTCATAGATTTTATAATTTTAGCTAATTCGGCAGCGTGAAATTTAACCTGTAATTCCACTCCGGGTTGAGCATCCAACACCATACGTGACGGCCCTAGTGGCGATTTTACAAAAAACCGTTCTTTAAAAAGGTTGGCAATTTCTTTTGAATCACTCACGCCGTCGACGCTCACAGGCACACCTGCTTTACTCTGCAACCTGTTTGTCTGCTTCCAAAATCCTTTAAAGTCATGTTTAGCATGACATGACGTCAAGACATCCATTTTCAGTTGATCTTTATGATCTTGACACCATTTGACACGTGACTTAAAGATTTTTCTACTTTCGCGCATTTCATTTTACAAATTCCCAGACATGGGCTTTCCATTCAGATCCCACCACAGAAATTGTTCCCGAGCGTGCCTGTGAGCGTCGGCAACATGGGTATTCCATCCTACAATTTTTCTAGAAGGTCTGTTGCTATTAGCCCTTCCCACTACTGCTGCTTTGCTTAAGGCGTCTACGATTTGTAAATAAAAGTCCTCGATTACATTCCTGTGACTATGGTTGTTACAAACATAATCACAACACTTACTTAATTCTTGAGGGAAGTCAATTAATCGTAATTTCTCATGACATTCTTTTCGATAGATATATATTTGACTAGAGTTTCTATCCCCCCACAGAATTCTATTCGGGATTACACTACTCACAGTTTTCTTTGGTAAGATTGTATTTAAACAACATTCAATTACTAGGGGAAAGTGATCAGACCATAAAACGTCATGTAGAACATTAACGTTCCCAACTGATTTCAGGGCTGCTTCCGTTACTAAACAGTGGTCAAGCCACCTTTTAGACCCGTAGACCTCACTTAGAAACGTATACGTGCTCGATCCTATTCCTAACATTTCTATGTCAATACATTTCCAATTTTGTTCGTTATAATACTGAGACATTTCATCAAAAAATTGTTCAGACGGATGAGCATTAAAGTGTCGTAGGATGTAAACGTTTTCTTCACTACAGTTATCAACTATTGCACTCACCGAGCTCAAAATATCCGTGAACTCCGTTAAATTTGCCGCTGAGTCTGTGGGCATGTAAACACTAAAAACTAGAAAACACTTTTCCTGTAGCACAGTTTTTATTGCACACAACCGAGGGTTATCGTATGTCAGCCGGTCTGAATTTATCTGCAGACTCGATTATAACGCTACCCATGCTTCCTTTAAGTCTGTCCTTTACCTTACGCTTTTTATTTTGCACCAATATAAAATCATCATTCGATTTCATAGATGCAACGCTTGCATATTGATCTCGCTGCAAGGATGATTGTACGTGAGTCACCTCTTCACTCAGCTGTTCGCTCGGTCCGTGAGCAGTGGTAATAGATAACGGTAACAATCACGCATCGGTCGAGCATTCGTCGCTAGGCGCGTGAATTGTTTCTTCACTGTTGCCATTGAATTCGTAACGGCTAGCCGGCGTTTGAAAAAGTATTTCTGAACTACCCTGTCCTAAATTAGTTTTCAATCGTTTTGCTTTTTGAATTGAACATTTGTCCATAGCTTGTATCGCTTTATCATACTGTGCACCTCTTTCAGTGTTTACATTAGGATTCGGTAGGGCCGAAAAATTCATTTCGCAAACTGCCTTAAGATTTTGCAGCTCACTTTGCGTCACATATGTAGACTTAATGTTATTAATTTCAGCCTGTACTAGGACTAAGTCTTTAAGGAGCTTAGATACATCCAAATGATCAAAAGTGATAGGTGGTAATTTCTCGAGATCGCGGGCCACAAAAACCGGCAGCAAATCAGGTTCCGTTGTTTTGAAAATCGCTACAATATCGTTCAAGACACGATTATCCTTGCCTTTTCCTTTACGGACGGTTCTGCGCACATCAGATGATAGTGATTCAATCAGTAAAGTATTTGATTTCTGGATTTGTTCACTCGAAAATGCCGATGCACATATCTTCACCAAACTTACAAAATTACAAATACCGTGATGGGGGTCGGCTCTGTTGTAAACGATCCAGTACAAGCACACGAGATAAAAGATCTATACCGGGTGGGGCCATCTGACTCAATAAACAGAACAATTATCGTCGACTTCACTACAAATCTCACAAAAGAAAAATTCATTCGTATGTATAAGGAATACAACAAGAAACATAATAAATTATCTACAGAACATCTTCGCATAAGTGGACCGGCTAGACCGGTTTTTGTGTCAGAAAATTTAACACCAAAAATGAAAAGACTTTTGTTCTTAACTAAAGACTTTGCCAGTAGCAATGGCTATCGCTTCTGCTGGGTGAGCGGCGGTAAAATATTTCTTCGTGAGAAAGAAGGAGCTAAACATATCTTAATTAAAAGCGAGTCGGATCTACCAAAGGCAGACGGTCCCAAGTGACTAGCAAGTTATATTTTAATCACTAGATATCCTGTAATTTGTGGTTCAGTTTACATTTTTTCTCTTTTATATTTTTGTAATATGCGACCTTTGCTACTTTATTTAGTTTTTTCAGTCTTCAATACACAAATTCAAGTCAAACATCACATCAAACACTCACAAAATGACACAAATGACTACCTCAAACTATTACACACACACACATTCACACTTCTACACCCACTCAGAATATACAGTGGAAGAAAATTCATAATGACGGTGCTTAATGTTATGGCTATATTTTACGCGGTTCAGTTATCCATTTGCAGAACCACTCTGAATCAGGCCTTTTGGGCTTATTCAGATAAATTACATAAAATCATGATCACATTGTTTAATTTAACGTTCCCAAATGGATGACGAGATTTCTAATCTTACAAATGATCTTGAAAATGTCTCAGTTTCTAAATCATACCAGTGCACCTCGGAACAATGTAGCACTTATTTAAATACTTCTGTCATGTGTGGTCTTAAATTATTTCATCTAAACATAAGAAGCTTAGGCAACACCGCAAACTGAAATAACTTACTTATTCTATTGTATAGAACCAATGTGCAATTCGATGTTATTGTATTGTCAGAATGTTGGCTCAGCAAATGTCCAACTCTTCCCGAAATCTCTGGCTTTGAATCGTTCAAGTCAGACTATAGTAACCAGAATGAAGGTATCGTCGTTTATACTAGACTGAATATGAGATTTACAGTAGAGGTCCCACTATTTCATGAGGCTAATTGTCTGATTCTCAAATTCTCCTCAGAAGTTGCTTTAGTAGCATTATATAGATCGCCATCATATCGAAATATCCAAAATTTTACTAATAGTTTAGACTGTACCCTTAATTCACTTAAAATGTTCAAAACCATAGTGATAATTTGAGATATTAATATAAATATATCACCAACTAATATTGATGCAAATTCTGATATTTACCTAAACACAGTTGCCTCGCATGGAATGTTACCCGGTCATCTCTTTAATACCCGTAAAAATAGCTGCCTCGACCATGCGATAATTAAAAGCAACAAGGCTGCAATTACTTTGGTGGTTGACTCCTTCATTACAGATCACGCCCCTGTAATTGTATTTTGCCAACTGGAATATAACTCTCCGAAAACTGTCATAACTTCTCGCCGGGTCAATATAAAAGGTTGCGTGGAGCAGTTTAATGAAGTCGACTTCTCACCTGTTTTGGACTGTAACATTGCAGATGACGCTGCTACCGAATTAGTTAATATAATACAGAAGGTGATAAATAATAATTCTATCTGTAAAGTCATTCCCAGTAAAAGCCGTATTATTAAACCCTGGATGACGCCTGGGCTCCTGAAATGTATACGCAACCGAGATAAAATGTATCGGAAAATAAAAAAAGACCCGGGTAACTGTATTCTTAAAGTTACCTACACACGCTATAAGTCATTCTGTAATAATCTACTAAAAAAGCTAAAACGTATATATGAGCGCTCAGAATTCCAAAGACACCGCAAGAACCCAAAAGCAACCTGGAAACTTATAAAATCTATCGCTAACTTAAGCACCACTAAATCAAATGCTAATGAGCTGCTGACTCTAAAAGCTGATCCCTCTTTATCTGTTGATGCAGTGAACGATTTCTTTGCAAACGTAGGAAAAACCTTAGCATCGAAAATCATATCTGGGCGTGCCCACTCCCAGACTGTCCCTGAATTTGAAACGTTGGCTGCCAATTGTGACTCCATGGCCATATTTAATACGGACGCTCAAGAGCGAACAAATCATACTTGGCCTCAGTTAAGAGAGCGCCGTGGGTTGGGACGGAATATCGACCACTCTGGTCAGAGAAGGCAGGCATATTATTGTTCCTATTTTATGCCATGTATTTAACCTTTGTCTCGAATCAGGCGTCTTTCCCTCAGTTTTTAAAAAAGCCCTAGTACACCCTATTTACAAGAGCGGAGACAGATATAGTGTCAATAACTACAGACCTATCGCTGTTTTGACGACTTTGTCTAAGATTTTAGAAAAAAATCTAAGCAAGAGACTTCTAAATTACCTTAACTCTCAAGATATTATTGCCAGGAATCAGTATGGTTTCAGATCAGGAAAAAGTACCGAAGACGCTGTTCTTGAATTAACGAGTACTGTTGCTTATAATGTCAAAAACAAAGTAAAATCCATAGCGATTTTTCTTGACCTCTCTAAAGCCTTTGATACTATTTCTGTCCCGCTCTTGCTCATCAAATTGAATAAGATTGGCATTAGAGGGCTGGCTTTTGAAATTTTTAAAAGTTACTTAACTGAACGTACTCAAAACGTCAAAATTGGTAATTACAGCAGCAAAGAGGAGACCCTTAGCTTCGGAGTCCCGCAGGGAAGTGTTCTCGGACCTACTCTGTTTTTAATTTACGTAAATGAACTTTGTAACCTCACTTTACCTAACACCAAGTTGATAATGTATGCAGATGACACCGTAGTACTTGTCCACGGAAACGATTGGCAGCAAACTCGTTCTTATGCGGAAACTGCTTTACGGCGTGTTATGAAATGGCTTACGGGCAATATCCTTACCCTGAATCTTGAAAAAACTAAGTTTATAACATTTGCGCCCAGTATAGCATCACAACCAGTTTCACCCTTCCACCTTACTGCCCACAATTGCCACTGCATTGCTACTGATAACTGTAGTTGCAATGTTGTAATGCAAACAAATATCATAAAATATCTTGGTGTAATCATTGATAGTTCAATGAGATGGCAAGAACATATCAGTTCACTAGTATCACGTGTCAGAAAGCTTATATTTGTATTTAAAAACTTAAGATCTTCTGCTGATTTTGGGACTCTAAAAATTGTGTACTCAGCATTAGCGCATTCTATTTTAACGTATTGCATCATAGCTTGGGGAAGCGCTGGCAAGACTTTGCTACATAGGCTGGAAAGAGCACAGAGAGCTGTATTAAAAGTCATGGCACACAAACCTATTTGTTTTCCCACACAAGAACTCTATGCTCTTTGTAAAGTTCCTACAGTAAGACACGCCTTTATCCTCGGCTTTGCCGTGTAGCGACGGCTTAAGAATACATATGTCGCTACCCCTTCTTCCAGTGGGTGTCGTAGAAGTCGACTAATGGAGTCAAAATGAACCGAACACCAGTGCGAGAGAAGGAAAACTCGGAAAAAAACCCTCTATCAACCCGTCTGGCCAGCGTGATAGCAGTAGGCTAAATACCTCTATGGGCAGCACACAAAAGCCACGGCCCCTAGTTCCCGGCAGTCCCGCTATTCCCGGTCACGGTGGCGACCGTGGTTACGGCGGGACAGGGGGTGCGAAGAATCTCCGGGTTACGGGAGGCCACCAAATAAATCTGACTCTTGCGACGTACAACGGCCGCACGCTACGGCTTGACTCGCATCTGGCGCAACTCGAGGTGGAACTTGGGAAGATTAGGTGGCACATATTAGGGTTATGTGAAGTTCGAAGAGAGGGGGAGGACACCATAACCCTCGAATCAGGTCACCTAATGTACTTCCGAGAGGGAGACCAACAATCTCAAGGTGGCGTTGGGTTTCTGGTTAATAAGTCCCTAGCTGATAACGTTGTGGAGGTGTCTAGTGTGTCGAACAGGGTAGCGTACCTTATCATAAAGCTCACCGACAGGTATAGCCTTAAGGTCGTGCAAGTGTACGCACCGACCTCGACACATTCAGACGATGAAGTGGAGGATATGTTTGATGATATATCAAGGGCCCTCCACTTCACTACAAAGACCCATTACACCGTTGTCATGGGGGACTTTAACGCTAAAGTGGGAGTACAGATTTGCGGCGAATCGGCAGTAGGATCCCATGGATTTGGAAGCAGGAATCATAGGGGGCAAATGCTCGTCAACTTCCTCGAACGCGAGGGGCTCTTTTTGATGAACTCTTTTTTCAAGAAGCAGCCTCAAAGGAAGTGGACGTGGCAAAGCCCCGACACTATGACTAAAAATGAGATTGACTTCATCATGACGAACAAGAAGCACATATTCAGAGACGTCTCCGTGATCAATAGGTTTAACACCGGGAGCGATCACCGACTTGTCCGAGGCTCTCTGAATATCAACTTCAAGGCCGAACGTTTCCGTCTGATGAAGGCCAGGCTCCGACCAACACTGCTCCAAACCATGACAGGATCTGAAACGTTCCAGTCAAATTTGGAGAACCGATTTGCCGCCGTGGAAACCACAACAGACGTTAACCAGAACAACGAATATGTGGTTCGGATCCTCAGGGAGGAAGGTTCGAGATTCTGTAACATGCAGCGTAAGGGCAGGAAATCAAAGCTTTCGGAAGAGACATTAGGGCTTATGAAGAAACGACGTGAAAACCCGCCTGTCACTTCGTCAGCTAAGCGGGCTCTAAACCAAGAGATCAACAAGCACGTACGACGCGACCTCCGGTGCTCCAATACTCTCATTGAAAGAGCAATTGAGCTGAATCGGGGGTCAAAGGTGTTCGTACAATCTCTTGGAAGAAGCCACTTGACGAAGCTGACCACAACAAGTGGAGAAGTCGTTTCTTCGGTGCCGGCAGTCCTTTCGGAAGTGGAAAATTTCTATGGCCGGTTATACGCATCGCATGCATCTCGACCTGATCCCGGAAATGAGGATCCCAGAGCCACATTAACACGCCATTTCACCGAAGACCTGCCAGAAGTCAGCAGTGGCGAAATCGAGATCGCTCTGTGACAGCTCAAAAATGGAAAAGCCCCTGGCGAGGATGGCATTACAACAGAGCTATTAAAAGCAGGAGGAAACCCCTTACTAGGGGAGCTCCAAAAACTTTTTAATACCGTCCTGTTTGAAGGGAGAACTCCAGAGGCGTGGAGTAGGAGTGTTGTCGTCCTGTTCTTCAAAAAGGGAGACAAAACCCAGCTGAAGAACTATCGACCCATTTCCCTCCTAAGCCACGTCTATAAGCTGTTCTCAAGAGTGATCACGAACCGACTTGCGCGAAGACTCGACGAATTCCAACCGCCGGAGCAGGCCGGGTTTCGGAGCGGATACGGCACCATAGACCACATCCACACAGTGCGGCAGATTATACAGAAGACCGAAGAGTATAATCAGCCCCTGTGTCTAGCATTTGTGGACTATGAGAAGGCCTTTGACTCGGTGGAAATCTGGTCTGTTCTGGAGTCCCTGCAGCGTTGTCAAGTAGATTGGCGATACATCCAAGTGATGAGATGTCTTTACGAAGCCGCTACAATGTCCGTCCAAGTACAGAATCAGCAAACAAGGCCCATACCGTTGCATCGAGGAGTGAGACAAGGGGATGTTATTTCCCCGAAATTGTTCACTAATGCAATGGAGGATATGTTCAAGACGCTGAACTGGAAAGGACGCGGCATCAACATCAATGGCGAACACATCTCTCACTTGCGATTTGCTGACGATGTCGTCATCATGGCGGAAACGCTACAGGACCTACAACAGATGTTGAACGGCCTGACTGAATCTTCTCTACGCATCGGCCTACGGATGAACTTGGACAAAACCAAGGTCATGTTCAATGAACATGTTCTACCGGAACCGATTGCGATACACGGCGCCGTTCTCGAAGTTGTTCAGAAATATGTATACCTCGGGCAGACATTGCAGTTAGGTAGAAACAACTTTGAGGACGAGGTGAATAGGAGAATTCAGTTGGGTTGGGCTGCATTTGGGAAGTTACGTCGAGTCCTAACATCGTCGATCCCACAGTGCCTAAAGACAAAAGTCTTCAATCAGTGCGTCCTACCTGTCATGACTTACGGAGCCGAAACGTGGACACTGTCGGTACGGCTGGTTCACAAGTTTAAAGTCGCTCAGCGGGCTATGGAAAGGGCTATGCTCGGCATTTCTCTGAGGGATCGCATCAGAAATGAGGTAATCCGTCAGAGAACCAAAGACATCGACATAGCCCACCGCATCAGCAAGCTCAAGTGGCAGTGGGCTGGCCATATTAGCCGAAGAACCGATAACCGTTGGGGTAAACGAGTTCTAGAGTGGATACCACGCCTCGGCAAACGTAGTGCAGGACGTCCTCAGGCACGGTGGAGTGATGACTTGCGCAAGACGGCTGGCAGGAGCTGGATGCGAGAAGCCGAAAATCGATCTCAGTGGCGTGCACTTGGAGAGGGCTATGTCCAGCAGTGGACTGCGATAGGCTGATGATGATTATCCTCAACACAATAATGCGTAAACACTCTGAACTAGAATTCCTGCCCAGCACTGGTTTGCGAGGTCGTAAAGCGAATAGAGTATGTCAGACGCTATACTCCAATGTTATGATGGTTAGACGACAGTATCACTACCTTGCACCTGTTCTATATAATAAAATCAATAAAATTCTGAACATCTACCCGCTTACCTTAAGGGAATGTAGGTTACTCACGGACAAATGGCTTCATACCTTAACCTACGATGAACTAGAAAAACTCATGAAAAACTGAAGAAAAGGGAAAAAATAACAGAAATAACTCAATAGTGCCACGGAAATTGCAAAACCTTCCACAGTTAGCCGCATAACTAAACAACACACACACACACACACACAGTTATTACAACCACGCCACACACGCACACACACACTTACACACACACATAACACCACTCATACACACACCCCAAAAGTTATTATGGTCAGCATATTTAATATTTTATTATTTATTTTTCCCTTTGTAAAACTCCTTATTTTATTTGTTTTGTATAACTTCTGTTAAATTGCTGGAACGCCGAAGACTCCTCACGGAGGTGGGTGCTAACGGCTGCGACACAGTTTAACTTTAACTAATGTAGTCGTTAACGAGCACTACACATTGTAAAATTGATTATGTTCCAATAAATAAATAAATAAATAAATAAATAAAAAAAAAAAATGTACTTGCCTCATCGGCAATCGATATTTTATTTTGAACATAAGCTAGAAGCTCGTCAATAACGATATTACAAGATACACACTTTATCGTACTTGTCATTTTGTCAACAATAGCGCACGGGAAGCGCATTAACTATAACACGACCGCAGGTGACAACTGCGCGCGCGCGACTCTTTTGGTGTTCTTTACAGTATTTTAATGATAATTTTTATGTTTTTTATACTAGTAAAAGATGTTCTATTATCTTTAACAGCTTTAATCACCGAATATTCGACCTGTCTACATATCAACACCATGGTGTAAACGATCAAAGATGTTTGAGTCAAACGTATCTATTTATCAGTGCGGTTCTCTGGCCGCAAAATTAGAATTAAATTATAGAATTAATATATTTAATTAGACTGCATAAGAAAGAACCAAAAAAATGGTTTCTGAAAAAGTTTGGAAAATGGAGTCTACTTATTATTATCCAATTTTAATGTTATTTACATCTATAAATTATCGACAGAGTCGCGGGTACGTACGTTTACGTAATTTTCTACATAAGATAGAAGGGGCATGCGATCGTTAACTTCGCCAAACTGCTTAAATCTATGTACTAACCATTAGCCCTGGTCAGGGTGGGAGAGCGCGATTATGCGCAGCTCTGCGCCACCTCACTCGACGTGGGCGTGCGTGTCCAGAACCCCTGGAAAACGGGAATGCGTTGATGTCCCTTCCACCCTTTATTTTTTATTGTTGATACACACTTTTAAACTTAAAAGTGTAATTACATGTAAAGATTAATTAAGACTATTTTATTGTCTCGACACGTAACTACTGTCATCAGTAGTTACGTGGTCTGTACATACGGTGCAGTAACACCCCGTGTGCCTGCAGGACGAGCAGCACGCAGAGGCGCTGGCGGCGTGCGGCGCGGCGCTGGAGCTGCGGCGCGACGCGCGCCTGCTGTGCGAGCGCGGCGATGCGCTGCTGGGGCTCGACATGTATGACGACGGTGAGGCCGCTGTGTCTGCACATGGCGGATACAACTAATTATCGAATTTATCATCACAAGTGTCACTTTTATAGGTTTTGCGGGTATTCAAACAGATAAATCTGTCAAAATGAAGATCCAAGATGGCAGCAAAAAACATTACAACTTTTGCATTACGTTTAGGTGCAGTGCAGACGACAGACTATCCGTGACGCACTTTGTAGTCTGTAAAAATAAAGCCTATGCAAATATGCAGTAACGCACGCAACGCGTAAAAAGTCCGGCTCACATAAAATTCCTGTAATTTGGGCAGACCAGACCGCGCCCCGCCGCTCCAAAATTGAACGTTTGCTTCAACGCGCACTAACACAGACGGCGCACACTTGAGTCGGCAATCCGCATTCGCTAGGGCTGGACGCTGAGCACGTGATCACGGCGCCAGAGGTATAATTCCCTACCGCCGACAGAACGATCGAAGATGTGCGTCGTGTGCGGTCAAGTCTAAGAAAAATCTGCGACCGATTTTTTGCGTGCCACGCAGATTTTTTGAGCGCCACAGGCTCGATCGCACAAAAAGTCTGTCGTCTGTGCTGCACCTTATCGTTTTCATCTGTTCCGAGGATATTAAAACCGATGGCTCCGTCGAAATATAAATCTAAGATGGTGCCTACAAAAATTATCTACCGTTTCGTCATGGATTTCGATTGAGCTGAAAGCGGTAGTCCTATCAAAATGTAAATCCAAGATGGCGGCGACAACCGGGTGAATCCGCGGGAAACAGCTTGTATCACATATTTGTGGCTCTTCCACGAGGGGTACCGTAAGGACGCACGTACAGCACGACCACTCGACTCTGACGTGTGAGCTAATCGGGTGACAGGGTGCCCTCCCCGCCACTCGCAAGCTCGGCCTTACGGTGATCGCAGGTCAATCTTGTGTATTACCTTACATAACATTTTATGTCATTCGTTTGTTACAGCCATCCAATCATTCAAAGAAGCCTTAGAGTTGGAAGAGGGCCTTCAGCGAGCTAAGGACGGACTCAGTCGCGCACAAAAGTTACAGAAACAGTCCGAACAGAGAGACTATTATAAGATATTAAATGTCAAAAGGTAAGAATACAGTTTAAGAGGTAGTTTAAGCACCGAAAATCATAGTTTGGATTGATTTGTATTTGATATACGTGTCTGTTTTATAGATCGGCAAGCAAACAAGAAATCATAAAAGCGTACCGCAAGGCGGCGCAGAAGTGGCATCCCGACAACTTCCAGGGAGACGAGAAGAAGTTAGCAGAGAAGAAATTCATCGACGTCGCCGCCGCTAAAGAGGTAAATAACCTATTATCAATAATCTTGTAAAGAAAATTTTTTGAAGCAAATCATTGCTTTTAAGTTTGATAATTGAGTAGTCAATATTCTTTCATTTTGTGATATGAATAAAATTTCAATTGATGATAAGAGTTAAAGGGTGATGGTCTTTCGCGCACACAAATACTGTGATAGCGTTTTAAGCGTAACATGTGTGTTGCCTGAGTAGTAAGATCCGAGTGTGTGTCAGGTACTGACGGACCCCGAGAAGCGCGCGCAGTTCGACGCGGGCGTGGACCCGCTGGACCCGGAGTCGGGGCGGCAGGGGGGCGGCCCCTTCCACAACCCCTTCCACCACTTCCAGCACGGCAGCCCCTTCCAGTTCAAGTTCCACTTCAACTAGTTCCAGCGCCGGCCGCCGCCTCTCCGAACCAAAGTCTCCCCGCGACTGCCTCACTCCGGCCCGCACACCAGTTACACTTGTCGACGAGTCACTCACATCACTCGTCGCAAATTATAATAATGTATTTCTTGTACATTTAAAGTTTTTCGTGACTTCGCCATCCATGTAACGTTGTCCCGGGCCCCTTCACAGTTACTCTTTACGTTATGCCATCCCTCAGTTTATATTGTTACTCTAATTTACGATAGTTTGACTGAAGACTGCGCCCGATCACAGAATCATGTTACTTATATAGCAAAACGCTAGTTGCTGTGATATACACTGTAATGAACAGATTGCTGTTACACTCTGACGTCATTGTCATTGTATATATTGTGTCTCTAACAAGTCCGCTCTGCTCTTTACCCATTAAGTACCTGTTACTGCAACCTAACATTGTTTATATTGTAACATTTTTTTTTGTAATATCAAATTTATATCAAAGTTCTCATGAAAAAAATAATACTTCAAATATATATTTCTTATGTAGTATATGGAGCAGAGATCATTATCATTCAGCTGTTATACTTAAAACTAATGAAAGTGCCCGCGCATTTTCCGCTGGCCTCTCTTTACGTGTGTGGTTACTTATAATTATGGCGAAGTAATACACTTGAGATCCATTTATCATTAGCTTGTCGTATGACATAAAAATAATATTTTACAACAGCACAATGCCATCTAGTCTTTGGCAGATGTCATATTTATACATGGTTCCAAATAAATACATATAAAGAAAAATTGTTATCATCATTTGTTCTGTGAGTAAATGTCTGATAAGCATTAATGAATAAATGGACCTTGACTAATCTAACTTTGATAAATAACCACACCTCGTAAAGAACCTGTCAAAGGCATCATTAAGCCAATAGATATGTAATGTTTGTACGAGATATTATCTAAGAATTTCATACTTCTTGTAAGTTGATCTCCAAAATCAATTTGTTTGTAAAATAACTCATTTAAAGTTAACACGATTGCCACGCTAGATAACTTATAGCCAATGTCCAATGTTGGTCAATAACAATGCTTTAAGTAACTCGCTATAATTGGAATGTTTTGTACTAATATTAACCGTAAGTACAAAGGACAGGCATTTTATAAATTAACTTATCACATCATGTGTTTGTTAAATTTGCAAAAAGTTACTAATTTTGCATTAAATTAATTTTTATTTAGTTTCAATTTTCACAGAAAATCACAATAACATTTTGCTGATTCTAAACTGACGTGGTATTTAAGGCTGTAAGATTTATAAAACACGGATCGATAACCAACGTTTTGTTCGACGTTTGGACTACCGTGGGCCAGTATGTTTGTCCAATGTTGGTCAAAATACGAATTTATGTATTAAATCAAACTCGTTTGAGATTCAGATGGTTTTGCAAGTTTGTTTCGCAATACGAGGTCATTAGCAGTCGTGAAACGAAATAAATAAATTTTTATTTATTAATAAGTTATTTTGTTGTGATTTCTTGTAACTTGTAAATATTATAGGAATATAAGATAGATTAAAACGTTTGTGTATTTTTTTTACTCAAACAATTTATTTAATATTACAACCAACATTCGCGATTTCATCAGGAAGACTCCGCACGATAACTATATATACAATTGGTTTACTTGGAAGAAGACAACGAGTTGAAAGCGCGAATATTTCTGTTCAGTGCATTGATAATTGAATACCTAGTCTAGAATAAATAGTGTGTGTGTGTGTGTGTGCGGCGTGTGTCAGCCGCGCGGGGCCCGCAGCAGCCTGGCGGCGCGCAGGATGTCGTTAGTGAGCAGCTCGCGGTCCGGCGCCGCCTCGCACACGTAGCGCAGCGCGCGCCCGCAGTCCTGCCCGCGGTAGCCCCAGCGCGCCCCCGCGCCCGCGCCCCCCGCCCCCGCGCCCGCGCCCTCCCGCAGCCACGCCAGGCAGCGGCCCGCGCCCGGGATGCCGGCCTGCGCCCCCGACGCCGTGCTGTTGTCGCTCGACGTGCCGTTAGTCACTATCTGCTGCGCCGACTGCGGCCAGATCCACAGCAGACCCGGGTTCAGCCCGCCCGTCCAGTAGTCACCGCCTGCAGATGATACACCAAAATATTCAATATTCGAGAACCAAATCACTAGAACTCGGTCAACATTCTCTTTTATTGACTTAAACCCATTTTGATTGCGACACTTTACACTTAGTATTATAGATTCGTCACAAGTCTATAAAATATCAAAGGGTATGGTGAACCTTTGTATCGCTTGTCGGCGAGCAACGCGGCGGTGAGCTTCCTGCGCTCGACCTCCGTGTTGATCTCCAGCAGATGCGCCTTGAGGCGGCGACACGCGAACTTGGCCCCCTTCCAGTCCGCCGTGTCCGTCGACACGTGGTAACAACTGGCGCCCACACGTATGAACTCCTCCATGCACGGCTCTGTCACATACATACTTATTAACAAAAACACGCCTTACCTGACATTTGAGTCAAACTTTCTCTTGGATAAGTGGCGAAAGTGGTATAATCTTTGTTTACCGGTTTCTTCAAACAAGGAGGATATTGAAAGTTATAATTTATTAATGGATTCATATCTTAAAACGAATTGATACACGCATTTACACAAGGCATATTATTTTTTTAAAAATTATGATGTGTAAGTACCTGGTTTAGCTTCGGCTCCCGCCACTAGGATGTGTACGGCGTCCTCGATCTTGCGCAGGCGCTTCTCCATGAAGTCCGCGCGGTAGGCGAGCTTCTCGATGGCGCTGAGCAGGTAGAGCGCGGTGTCCGTCATCTGTTTGGGCGGCTCCTGCTTACTCTCGTCCACGCGGTCCACGCTCGTCGGGGCCGGGGCCGGGGCCGTGTGCACCGGGATCGGAGGCCCGGGCTGCTCATACATTAAATATGATTATAATAAAGTTATGTTTTTTTTTTTAACTTGAATAATGACAGTTATGATAAAGTTCGGTAGCCCGACTCTGAGTACCATGCTACGATAATGATGAACATAATTATGAAGATTCACTTCAAAACAATGGTAAAGATCTAATATTAAACGGTGCTATTAGACAATGTGTGCATTAACTACTGCAATAAACACATTTCACATGAAATTAAAAGTTACTCACATGACTGGGTTTAAATTTATCCTTGTATGGGTTTGGGGGTCTGTTGACGATCTTGCTGACGGCGGGCGGCGCGTGCTGCCACTCATCGTAGGGCCGCGCCGGCGCGTTCGGGTAGTTTGGGTGGTTGGGCTGCTTGCCGTGGTGGGCGGGCGGCGGTGGCGGTAGCATCAGCCCGTCCACGCGGTCCGTTATGTAGTAGCTCTGCCCGGAAGGCAGGTTCATCACGCGACCTACGAAATAAATAGACAATTTTCAATTTCGGTTCTCTCTTGTTTTGACTCTAATCACTGCGCGGCGCCTTGCCATTTTATTGGTAGCTGTAGTAGGCCACATACTGACCATGCCTGCTGCCGCCGCTGTCCGCGAGCGCCCACTGCTGCAGCAGCTCGCTCCAGGGCCCGGCCTCGTCCAGCAGCTCGCACTGCTCCGCCCCCCTCACGGCCGGCTCCAGCGCGCGCTCCTCCGCGCACGCCGCCGCCAGCACCGCTAGCGCGACCAGCGAAACGCGTGTCATCTGCAACGCGCAAAGGTAGGTATATAGTATATACTATAATCGTATACCAGTGCGTAAGAAATTGATACTTGCGAATGTATAGTGACACTTTTAGTACTTTTCATAGATATTTATTTTTCACTACTGATTTCTTTTATTTTACGAATCATTTTATCTTATGCCCATCCCCTATCTTTATTTATTATTGTAGTAAATTGATCGTAATGTTTAATTTATGTTAACCTCAATTATGTATTGTACTAAAAGTTTTTATGAAACAAGATGCGTCACATATCCGTCGCGGGCCTAAGTCATCCACATGACGTGCGGGGTCACGCCGGGTTCAGGCGCACCGCGGTTGCGCAAGGCGGGTGAAAGCGATGCCGGCCGCCGACAGGTAAACAAGGATTGCACAGCTATCGCTCGCTGTAGCGCGTGCTCGCGGGGATTACCAGCACCACCGCTGTGACCAGGATGTAGGCGCGTGCTAGTGCTTGTTTACGATAGCAATCGTAAACACACACCTTCACTACTTGTGTTGTTTCTCTCTGATTACAGATCTTATAGTCGTGAATATGGGTTTTACTTTATGCTCCATTATTCTTTAACTAGTTATAAGCGGATGATGTATGATAAACTAATATTGAAGAAAGTAGATATTATTGAAAAAAACATTTAAATATAAAATCTAATTTTTCGTTTTGTATAGTGGCTCAGAGTTTTGTTTTCTAATCGCGTTCGCGGGTTCATTCCTAAAAATTTTTCAGTGATTCCTCATTATTACTATTAACATGCAAAATTTCTTAAAATTAAAATGTTTTCTAGTAAACAAAAAAATATATGCAGCAACAAGTCATTGATACTTGCAATACGCATAAAAAAACAATCTAACTAAACTAAGTTAACTTTCATTTCGATACTGATAATTTGCAAGCAATCAACTCTCAAAGAAAACTCCAGAATTGGAAAGTATAACATACCTTAGCTCCTAAAACTGGGCACCGCTTTGTATATTATCACTTTTACTGTCGCGTCGAGCGTGGCGCGTGTGTCTCGCGCCGTGTGTCAGCCGCGCACTGCTGCGAGGAGAAACTTTAAACTGTTGCCTGACGCGGCCACCACACGGGGGATGGTGGGGAAACCTCGTGTAGCAAAATACGTTTGTATGTTTTGACTCAAGTTGCGGATGTAGAGCCATCAATGAGATCTCATCCACCGTGGGAATTCAGACAATGATCATCAAAAATCTGTGTCCACTGACGGCCTGTAAGCTCTACTGCAGGCTTTTCTCAAACCAGTTTATTTATCGCCATATAAACTGAGTACTCTTTCTTTCTTTTTGCCTTT